>NW_017307115.1:550155-571795 GCF_000935625.1 Nanorana parkeri | reverse complement strand
CAATTGATCGCTACCTCCCTCAGCCACCGCACCGCTTTCTCCCTCCGCCACATGCAGTAGGAAGCCTGTCGTCTGTGCGGCAGTGCCCCAGATGGAGAGGTGCATTGTAGCACATCAGCAGACTTGTCACCTGTGGGGACTGCTTAGCCTGGCTACCGTCTACTTCCAGAGCCTTCTGCAGGCACATCCTGCTGTGGGAGGTGCTCAATGAGGACCCACTCCTGCACTCCCTCTCGGTACCCGGCCTCCAAGAAGGAAGTGCTGCAGGGCTCAGGTTAGGCTGGTACTGAGGGAAGGGGGTGTCTGGGACCTAGGAGGGTAAAGGCTGGTATGGGGGCCTATGGCTGGGGGGATTCTGCATTGCTGTATAATGTATTGCTGGGATTTGTAGTCCTCTATAGCTGGTGGTATTCTGCATTGCTGTATAATATATTGCTGGGATTTGTAGTCCTCTATAGCTGGTGGTATTCTGCATTGCTGTATAAGGTATTGCTGGGATTTGTAGTCCTCTATAGCTGGTGGTATTCTGCATTGCTGTATAAACATTATACAGCAATGCAGAATCACACCACCAGCTATAGAGGACTGCAAATACCAGCAAAGAACCCAGCAAGGCAAAGGCACCAGCCCAAAACAGGATGCTAATGAAATCACTTACAATGGATGCTGCTCCTTGTTTTTTAAAAGTTTTAGCTTCCTGCAGAATCAGCCGGTCCCCTGAGCACTGGTCCTGATATCCTGTTTTAGGGGGGCTCCTTTCCCTTGCAGGGTCCTATGGAGCCACCCTTGTGTGCGCTAGTAAGCTATAGTACGAGTGCTTCTACAAACACACAGGAACAGCAAAGCAAGACACTCCACTCCTGCCTGCTCCCAACTCCTCCCTACTCCCCATGACCATGCCACTGAATGGACGGCTGCTGGAGACTGTGATCAGGCCCGGATTTCCCACCAGGCCACCGAGGCCTTATAAAAAATAAACAATAATAAGATGAAAACTATAAAAAAGGAAAATATAAAAAAGTAAAAAGATAAATAAAAATCTAAAAAAATTAAATTGATTATAAAATTAAATTAAAAAAAATAAATAAGAAGAAATAATTGAATAAAAAAATAAAGTGATAAAAATAAATGGCGCGCGGGGGGGGGTGTATTTTGGAACCTGGCCTTGGGGCTGCAGGGGGAGTAAATCCGGGCCTGACTGTGATGCTCCCTTGTGATTTTGCCCTTAGCAGGAAGTTCATGGAATCCGAGCTGAGAGAGTTGGGGGTCAGCTGTTTGGAAACATGATGACTGTAAGTGCTCCGGGCAAAACATACTTTGCTGGGTGATGTATATTTGATTGATCTGGATTCATTATTGATAAAAAAAAGTGTGAGAGTTTAATACTGATTTAGGATTTGAAAGCTGGAAGCTGATTGGTTATCATGCAGAACCGCCCCCCCCCGGATCCAGTCTGCTCCATTCTTAGTAAATTCCCCTTCAATCTATTTAAATTTTGTAATGGTGCATATCAGTCAAAACTGGACTTGTAACCTTTGCAATGCAGACCGACCTTTCTAGGGCCGGGTATTGCTGCGGTGTGTCATTTAACCTCGCTCCCCTCTACCCGGTGATCCGGGAACCCCTTTTCCTAAATTAGTGCCTTAGTTAGAACTCGATCACGGCAACATTTCAGATTTACACCCACCGTAGAAGCCGGAATGTGATTCGTCATACAGGACTCAGGGGAAGGTTTAGCACGGGAGCAGTGTTTGCTGGATATCATACACTCACCTCACTGGCTGCGTTCCCTCGCCGCCCCGAATTTTAGAGATGAATGCAATGGAGGGAATTTATCAAAGTTGGAGCAGACAAAATCTGGAGCAGCTGTGCATGGCGACCAATCAGCTTCTCTCTTCAGTTTGTTCAGTTTAGATTTGAAAATGAAAGGGAGAAGCTGATTGGCTGAAGGCCTTTAAACGCACATGAACTTTAATGGCATCCCGGTCTTAGTCCGTAGGGTTCAGTATTGGGTTGGCTCCGCCCCCTTTGCCCTATATTTAGTGGCCAGGAAATGTCACGGACGGACTTATTGCACAGGTGACAACCTATCACGGTACCACGCTTGTAGTCACTGAGCTCCTGAGAGCGACCCGTTCTCTCACCGATGTCTGTAGAAGCGTCTGCATGCCGAGGTGCCTCATCCTATACACCGGGGGCCATGGAGGGGATTGGAACACCCGAATCCAATGATTTGGAGGGGCGTCCCAATACTTTTGGCAATGTAGTGTGTATATAAACCATATCTCACCCTAATAAAGTGCATGTTTATAAAAAAAATGGAATTGAAGATTTGGGTGGAGAAAATGAAAATAATAATCATAACAAAATCTAAAATTCTTACCTATATTCTTATATTATAACATTTATTCTGTATTTTAAATTAATGAGGGAAATATTGCATTCTGTTCAATGATAAATTGTGTAAAGAAATATAAAATAAGAGAAATACTGTTAAATCATATATGAAAATTAATTGTGTTCAGCAGTGAAGGAGTTTTCTAGACTTGTGATGGGAATGATGGCGATCATTGTCTCTTATTTTGCTGCTGCGACAGTTTATAATCTCTCACAGTAAATTCCCCGAGGACGGATCGCGGCTCACAGATAATTCTGCAGCTTCTCTGGAGAAATTACACAACGTGAGGAAACCATCGGGGAATTTGGTGAGGCTTATTCAAGTGTTGTGTGATGAAAGAAAAATATACACTAAATAACCAGAAGTTGGTGCAGACCATCACACCTACACTGAGTGGCCGGATTATTATATACACTGAGTGGCCTACATTTTACATTGTCATTAAAGTGGAACTTTACCCATATATTTGAAATAACAACAAACACACCTTTAGAACTGTTTAGTGATGACAATCTACAAACACAGATACTTCTAGATAATTGTTGTCTTTTTATTCCTTACCTATCTTATTTCTCTTTTCCTCCTCATTCTTCTCACAGCGGGCACTTTTACTAACTTTTACTAAGGACGGGTTCAGTGGCGGACCTAGGGAACAAATTGGACGCCGGTCCATCTCTGCCCCGGGGCTGTGTTACATTGGATACTGGGCCCCCCTTTAGGCTCAGGCCACGAGGCGGCCACACGGGCGGTAAGTCTGCCCCTGGGCAGCTTAATAGATCTCCCTTTACTTCCTGGAACTCTGGCACATGTGACTAGGGTATGTGACAATGCACATCATCACAGGGGAGGAAAATACCTTTCCCGGAGATCACGTGAGATTACAGATGAGATTTCCCAACAATGTTCTGCTGATGGAACCTTCCCAGGGTGCAACGCTTGGGCACAGATTATGTCACTAATGCCCAAGAGGACCAGGAAGTGGAAAAAAACAAAAATATGTTTGTTTAGCTGATGAACGTAAGATGATATCATATCAGCATGCAGAGCTGCATGCTGGGGGGATTTTTAGTGAAAGGGGGTAAAGGCCCGCTTTAATAAAGAGTTGACCCCCTTAGCCTCCTCCACTCTTCTGGGGAAGATTTGACACAAGATTTTGGAGGGTGTCTGTGGGAATTTTGCCCATGTGTGAGGTCAGGTCCCGATGTTGGAGGAGAAGACGTGGCTCACCATTGGCATTCCAGTTCATCCCAAAGGTGTTCAGTAGGGTTGAGGTCCGGGCTCTTTCACCAGTCGTTGACGTCGGGCACATCCCATGTTGCAGTGTTGGGCGCATTGAGGTGCCATAATTTCTTAATGGCACCCAAACACACATAGCCATCTCATGTGCGTTGTATTGCACCACATGGCATGGTAACCTATTTCAGTGCGGTGCAATGCAATTTAGAGAAGAAGATGCATGGGTGGGGGTGGGATGAGGGAAAGGTAGCCCGGTGAGATGGGGGGGAGCGGGGACTAAGATTTTTTTTCCCCCGCATTCAGCCTGCGGGATTAGTGTACGGATACTCATAGACAGTTCACAGTCACAGCAACTCATTTCCCTATTAGAAAATTTCTCCTTTGTTCCTGTACTGGTGGCAACTCTGCCTGTCTAGGTGACAGTGTTCAGCAGGTCAGATAGAGAGGATGCAAATAATGAAAACCTGACAGGTGGGCCAAACTAAAACTTACTTTCCCTGCACACTGTGAGCTTCTCACAATCTGCATTAGACGTTGCTGCAAATCAATAGAGCCTTCCTCGTTTTCTGGCTGGAGGATGTCCAGCATCATTTAGCACTTTCCTCCCTAGCCTGACTGTCACTGGCCCCGCCCCTTTCATTGACTTGCAATGTGATCAATCATGTAGGCTCAGCATCACATGTGGACATTACGTAGGGCGGTCGGCATGCAAATGCAGCCTGCCTAGAAATGGCCACTCCTCCAGACTGACAGTCACCCTGAAGGCATTTTGATATTTGCATAACTCCTCCCAACAGCCAGCCCCACTGCTTGCATCACGGATGAGGGCTTTTGAGAGGAGTACTGAGGCAAGGTACTGCAATGTTTTCAGGAAGCTATGTACAGCACCCTGCCGGCCCCTCCCACCAGCCATGATCTGCCTGCATTGCATAAAGAAGCATAGAGACCCCATGATGACATCAATGGGACTAAACTAAGGTATGTAATGAAAACAGAAAGGTTTTATTTAAAAGTGTCATTGGGGTGTTGAAGGGGGAGGTAGGGGACCAAAGAAGAACAAATCTAAGCAGATTTGCGGACGGGGGAGGGGGCGGGTACGGCTGGTTCTGCCTCTAGATAGGCCGAGCCAGCTGTCACTCACGCAGCTGGGCGGATCCTGGCATCGATGTCGGGATCCGCTCCAGCGTCTCAGTATACCGTGAGCTGTAGGTCGCGGTATACTGAGCTTAGGGTAACGGGAGGACGCTAGTTTGTGTCCTCCCGTTACCCTAAGGAGAACTATGGGGAAAAGCCCTGACTCCATAGTTCTCCTTTAATCTTTAAGTATGGCATACCTAGAAGGAATTCTCTAAATACTGCTGCCTATGCCACTGAACTGCGCTCTGATCAGGGCTGAATTTACCATTAGGCAGAGTAGGCACGTGCCTACAAGCACCCTCCATAGAGGGGCGCTGTGCAGGTACCTACTCTGCCTAATTCCTGGTGTTGTGTCAAGATACAACACCGGCAATGGCAAGGAAGGCGCATTCTGCACAAAACGCACCCTCCTGCTTCCACCTACAGGAACTGCCGAGTTCTGTAAAACGCAGGGGAAGGACTGGTGTTTAGGGCAGCCCTGCACAACACCCGGGGTCCTCCTCTGCATATGTGAAAGCTGCCGGGTCCCGCAGCAGGTAAGGGCGCAAGCTCAAGCTAAACAGATTTCCATTCGTGCTCACAGGTGCCCTGGCTCTGATGCTGAGAAATCTCCAACCTCACATTGTTTACTATAGCAATGCCATATGCTAATCATAGAGGGAAGCAAGAAAATGTGGGAGAAACTAAATTTATTTCGGGGTGCATGCCAGGGGCGCCCCTGGCATTTCATCTTTTTATCGATTGTCTGTCAAGGAGGATAAGTTAAAGCTGCACAAAGATACAAGTGGGAAGTCCCTCGCATTCCAAAATTATGCCCATTCAATCTCTGTATTGACTGTGGTAGTGTAACATCTCAAAGCGACGTTTCAGAACCATGTGGTCCCTTCTTCAGGCAAACAGGCTTCCGTTTGCTGTCCCAGGGACCGCACGGTTCTGAAACGTCGCTTTGAGATGTTACACTACCACAGTCAATAAAGACAAAAGCAACAAAGCGCCACCTCCTTGTGTGAAATCTTTTTTATTTGAATAATAAAAACGGTAAATAAAATACAGGCAGTCTCCGAGTTACAAACATCCGACTCCTACTTACAAACGGAGGCTACTACTGTAGAGCAGGGGTAGTTGTAATGCTACTGCGCTCGTACCGAGGTGGGGTGCCCGCCTTTTTGGGTCTGGTTCGTAGTACTGTACGTACATTACAGGAAATTGGCTCTTGTTAGACGTGCAGACAAGGTTTTTACTGCTGTCTGTATCGTCATTAGAAAGATTTAATCTCACTTCCTGTCCTTGAGACAACAGGAAGTGAGAGGAAATCTACCCCTAGGAAGGGAAATTCACTCCTGTAAGAGTTATCATGGGAAAAAGGTGTCTCCACTGAAGCTAAACCCCAAAATTTTACAAATCCAATTGTCACAGGAACAGAAAGTGAGGTAAAATCTTCTGAACAGGGACACACACAGCAGAAAAAACTTTTCAGAGGGTTAACCCTTCTCTATGCTATCTAAAACAAAAAAATAAACATTTCTTTTGGCTGAAGTTACACTTTAAAAAGGTTCCTGTTCCAACTTACATACAAATTCAAACATACAGTCCCTATCTTGTTTGTAACCCGGGGACTGCCTGTACTCACAATTGTAAAATATAAGTCACGCTCGTCAATCAGAGACCACAAGAGCGATGTCTAAGGAATGTTCCGCTCCGAGTGACTGTTTCAACACACATCATGCCAGAATGGTCCACTGTTGTCACCATCAGAAAATCACAGGAGAAATTCCCTTGCAGCCATCACTGGCATGCATGTAGGCAGGAATTGTCTTGCAGGAGATCAGCCGCACTGACACGTATCAAAGGAGGAAAAAGAACCAAGAAGATGAAGGTATTTCAGAGCACACACACACACAAACTGAATGCCAGGGGTTATATCTACTATAAGGTCATGGTGGCACTTTGATCTCCATTAGGCCTCTGCAATGAATTACATTGCTGCGTGAGTTTACATTGCCAGTCTTTCATCTGTGTCTTAAAATAAATTGGGTAATAATAAATGTTTTATCATTTAATATAGGGGAAACTGTTTTTTTTTTTTAAATTTTGGTAATTTTTCCTTAATATAGTAAAAAAATAAAACCCCCAGTGGTGAATAAATACCACCAAAAGAAAGCTCTATCTGTCCCCAAAAAAGGGTATAAAATTCATTTCAGTACAGCGCTGCATGACAGAATAAATGTCAGTTAAAGTACCGCAGCGCTGAATACTGAAAAATGGCCTGGATGGGAAGGGGGTGTAACACCGCGGATGTCAACTGGTTAAACTGTGGAGGGTTCTGAAAAACCTCTGGCACAGGAACCTCCTTAGTTCGGGGCTTCACTTGCCCAAGGACTCCATCCCTTCACCCCCGGAGAATCCCCAAGGACTTCTCAAATGTAAGTTTCTTCATTAACCCTATACCAACAGTAGTAGCGCTCTTAATACATAGGTTGTTTTTTGTTCTTGTTACCACAGGGTACCTCTCCCTGTTTGCAAAGAGCTTGCACACTGCACCCTAGCCCAAGTGACCCCTTCCAGCCACTGTGGACTGCCAGATAGTGCGCTTTCTCCTTTTTTCTCTTTTTGCTTTTTGTTCTAACTGATATATGGACATTACAAAACCTGTAGTTCTTCACATCATCAGAACCCAAGATGTTCCTCAGATTCATTGTTATACCTGACCAAAACCCTTTTGGTATTGGCAAATAGAGAGTCCCACCGCTATCCTGACCGAGGGCCAGTTTTGTTTGCCTAATGAAGGCACGGGACAGGTTCTGAAACATTGCCACGCATGGTGATATGACCTGCTGAAATGAATAAAAGGATTTAGTTTTGAAGAAAACTTGGAGTGCTGGTGACCATTTATTCTCTTTTGGTATTGGGGTACAGGCACACAGTCAGTGTTGTATGTGTATGTGGAGGTCCTACACAGTCTTTGAGGCACAAAGATGTTCCATCATCAAATAGTTTTTTAAAGTGCTTCAGACTTGATTCAGGTTGGGTGGTTGCTTGAAAGACACGGAAAAAGGATCTGGATAGAGGATGGAGGGCGGATGGTCTAAAAACAACATAAAGTCCGATAGAATGAGTGAAGGACTGACAAAAAAGGTGTAGGCCAGGGAGCACATTTTCCAAATAAGAACTGGAACTGTGAGTAGGGAGATTGCCTGAAAGACATGGATAGAGGGTCTGGGGTGAGGGTGAAGGGCGGGTGGTCTAAAAACAGAACATAAAGTCTGATGGAATGAGTGAAGGACTGACAAAGCTATAGGCCTCCCTCTAGAAACTGGAACTATGAGGGTGAGAAGACCATCCACATTGCTGCACATACTATCATCAATTGAGAAGTGCACCTTACAGAGTAGCTGCAAAGATGTTTAATTCATGTTACTGGCCCATATAAACCATGAGGATAAATCGGCTGAACCATGTCTGTCTTCTTTTCCATGATCTTTTATTGCCAGGAACTTGGAGCTGGTGAAGTGTAGTCTCATGAGTATCCTGCAAGAAGATAAAACAGCTGAACCATCATGGCTGATACCTCTATATATCCCATAACGCCCTGTAGTCAGCTGACCTATCAGAACCATTCCACTTTATAATCATTATTTTTTGATACCAGAACAAAAATGTTTTTTAAATCTTTGCATTGCAGCTTTCAGTTCATTATTCCTCAGACTGTATATAAGAGGGTTTATCAGAGGAGTGATTGTGGTATAACATACTGACACCAACCTGTCAGCTGTGAAGTGATACCCCGTGGTGGGCCTAAAATAATTAAAAACAATGGTTCCATAGAAGATGAAGACCACAGTCAGGTGAGAGGAACAGGTGGAGAAAGCCTTGAACCTCTTGTCCTTCTCTTTAATCTTCATCACCGTTGAGAATACCGTGATGTACGGGATGAAGGTCATAAGTATAAAAACCAGTCCAAAAAGTCCACCGAGGAGAAAGATGGTCAAGAGGTTGATGAACACATCCGTGCAAGATATCTGGAAGAGCTTGGACAGGTCGCAGAAGAAACTTTGGACAATGTTTGAGTCACAAAATGTCAGCCTCAGCGTAACGAGTATGTGTGCCAGAGAGTACACCATACTGAGAGCCCAAACACCGACAGCAAACTGGACACAAGTCTTCCATTGCATGATCTGAACGTAGTGTAGAGGTCGACAGATGGCGACGTATCGATCGTAAGACATGACGGCCAATAAGAGGATTTCAGTGGTGGCCAGAAAGATGAAGAAAAAAACTTGGGTCAGGCAGGCCGGGACAGAAATCTTTCGGTTATTGGTAATGAGGTCGAAGAGCATTCTGGGAGTGGTGAGGGAAGAAGAACACAAGTCTAGAAAAGCCAGATTTCCAAGGAAGAAGTACATGGGGGTGTGGAGGTGCGAGTCAATGACGACAAGGAGGATAATAAGGACGTTTCCAAGCAGAGTCATACAATAAATGTGGAGAAAGAGCAGGAAGAGGGGGAGCTGAAGATATGGAAGATCCGAAATCCCAGATAGAAACAATTCAGACAATATGGTTCGGTTTTCCATCAGAGTTTATGAGCTTCTTATGGATAGCTGCAACATTTTAAAGAACTGGGTTAAAAGTCATGACCACATTTTGCTTTGTAAGGTAGACTGGAAAATTAATTATAAATTGTGAATTAGATCCACCAACATTACTTTCTCTAAGACTATGAGGCACAGTATGATTCAGTGGGAACCAAATAGTACTACATTGAGGTTCCTAGTTCTAAACCAAATTCAGCCAGGATGCTATCCACATGGTGTTTGCATGTAAGTACATCTAAAGTCAAAACCTTTTTTCTAGGGATGCTCAGATACCAGTGCCGATACTTGGCATTTTCATGAGAACTCCCAGGGTTGCAGCGGTTGCAGTCAGGACCTGGCTCTGGTGCTCCACCGCTGTCCTGAAATCATTAGTCTGTATTGTTTTAGAAAAACTGTCACATGACAATAAACAAAAATGTATCAGCACTTGTACTCGCAAACTGGTATCGGTGCATCCCTTATATATATTTCTATACAACAATCCCGGGAGCTCCGTGTGCTCCTTAAAAATGACAGCCGCCTCCTAACTTTTGAATGTTTCTATAGTCTTCTAGTCTTGGAGCTGGAAAAGTATCAGTACTTGTACTAGGTATCCGAACATCCCTACTTGTTTCATTTTGCATAAAAATATGCCCTTGTCTTCTAAACCTAACAGGAAGTGGGGAAACGTCCTCTTGGACAGTTGTCAGGAGAACAAGTGTCCCCATTGGAAGCTCTTCCCTCCATTCTTGTTCTGGTGGCAACTCAAAATTTTGGGATTAGCCTCACATTCAGATTGTGCTTTACATTTTACTCTTTTTCAAGTCTGTTAATGATTGAAAACAGTAGGTCAGCCTTTCTCAACTCGGGTTCCCCCACAGGTTGTGAGGGACTGGATTGGGGGTGGATTGACCTCTTACCTGATTGCTCCTGTATAGTTGGAGGCAGAGATAGCAGTGTGGGTCCAATGGAATATTTCCTCTTATCTCTTAGGTAAGTGTCCACTGATACTAATTGTTATTTGTGGTTTGTAAAGGGGGTATTTATCTTGACTTCCAGTGTAACAAGACATTCTTATCACTGATTATCAAAGTAACAAGGCATTTTCCCACTGATTAGTAAATTAAAAGAAAATTCTTGCCACTGCCAACCAACATTAGGGACATTGTTCCTTACACTACCCGCCAAAGGAAACATCCCTCCAATGACCAACAATGTAATGGGGCCTTTCTCCATTGACTGCCAATGTAAAGGGGCCCTTCTGCACAGGTCATCAATGTAAGATGACCCTTCTCCTCTGACCACCAGTGTAAGGGGGCCCTTCTCCACTGACCACCAATGTAAGGGGAGTCTTCTCCTCTGACTGGCAATGAAAGGGGTCTCTTTTCCACTGACAACCAATTTAGGGGGCCTTCTCTTTTGACTGGCAAAGCAGGGGGGGCTCTTCTCCACTCTGTAAGCCGTATATTTTTTTAAATTGATTTTGAATGTATTCCAAGGGTTCAATAATCTACAAATCTATATATGAAATATTAAAGCACAAATATTGAAAAGCAAACATGTAAGGAGATACAAAAATAACAAAAGCAGAATATATGCTAAAATGTTACTATAGTATTCCTTTAAGCAACATTATCTGTCACTATTCTTTTATTGTGGAGTGAAGTTTTGATTCATAATTTGTAACTAGTTGCATAACAAGTTATATTTTCCATTAGTTCATGTTTGTCACTTTTGGCCACGTTAGTTTTTCAGAAGTAACAATACCAAACCTACAAGACTGAAACCAAAACCTGACCATCTCTCTCCACAATGTTACTTATCCTAAACATACAATACTTACCCAAGCAAAAATCCACCAATTGTTCCAACCTCACCAAGCAGTTCTTTACCGATCAACGTATTTCAAATACAATAAACTCATTTATAATTGGAAAATATAATTTGAACCCAACATGAAAAAAATAACTACTGCTTAAAAAATATAACAATATCACCAAATATACGTTTACTTTGATTTCAATATGTTGTGCTTGTATTAAAGGAGAACTATGGGGGAGGACACAAACTAGCGTCCTCCCATTACCCTAAGCTCAGTATACCGCTTGCTACAGCTCGCGGTATACTGAGACGCCGCAGCCGGAAGCGGATCCCGATTGCTGCGTGAGTGACAGCTGCCTATCTAGAGGCAGAGCCAGCTGTACCCGCCCCGTCCGTTCCGCCAGTCAGCGCTGGCGGATCGGAGCGGGGAGGGGGGGATCCAGTCCCTCCCCCGTCACGGCAGAGAGCCGTGACAGGATCGAGAGGTGAGCGAACGCCGGTATGTGTTCGTTCACCTCCCGATCTACTGAGCCGACCTGTGACAGTCTCATTGTCACAGGTCGGCTAGAACTATGAGGATGAGTGAAAAGCACTCATCTCATAGTTCTCCTTTAAGTAATGTCAGAGTGGATCCTACAAATCTCAATTAATAAGGTTTTTTTTTTAGATGAATTCAGTGTTTATTTAATAAAAGATAAAAAATAACATTCAGCAGAGACAATAGTGAAATATAAAAAAAATGGAAACAACTGGGAAGGTTTCAATTTAGGTCAACACGCGTAGGAATTCTTAACAATCAATTCTTCTGTAATGCTTACCAGTAAAGGATTGTTACATTTTATATTGGTTATATAATTTCAAATTAGGAAAACAATTAATAGTTTAAAATCGTGGCATAGAATATAATATTTGTCAGCTGGCAAAGTAATTTCTCAGACTTGCGATAGTAACAGTGTGATCCCTGCCTGTATTTTAGCTGCAGCGGAGAGAACTGGAAGCTTATAAACCTTCAAATTATCTCCGGAGGGGATTCTATCTGACAGATAATTCTGGAGCTTCCCCGGGGGAAATAACACAAAGAGAGAAACCAACAGGGAATGATTAGATCTGAATCATGAGACTTGTTCAATTTACGTGAAAAAGATACGTATTTTATACTTTTATTTACACTCTAATATTCTACTTACTGTATACAGATATTCATACACGCCGGAACTAGTTTTGGATGGAAACCTTTTAAAGGAGATGTAAAACCATTACAATCTCACAAAAGATTTCATAAAATTATGTTCAATGCAAAAGATTTTAATCTTTTTAAATCTGCAGCTGTCATTACCATAATACCTGGTGGTCCTGCCATGAAGGTCCTTGTTTAGAAACTTCCCGCTATGGAGTGACACCGCAGTGAATTTAACATGTGCAGACAGTAGACATATAAATTTCGTTTAGTTACGAACAGATATTGGTATGAATTTAGTTAAATTTGGACATTCAGATGCATCTGAATGTGAACGAATCTGAATACAGGCAGTCCCCGGGTTACATTCAAGATAGGGACTGGAGGTCCCCGGGTACATACAAGATAGGGACTGTAGGTTTGTACTTAAGTTGAATTTGTATGTAAGTCGGAACAGGTACAATTTTTTAAGTGTAACTCCAGCCAAAAAAACATTTTTTAGTTTTAGATAGCATGGGGAAGGGTTACGCTTGTTTTGCTGTCTGTTCCCGTTGTTTTCAGAAGATTATAATATAATAAAAACTTTTTTTATTTAAAATGACACACCAAAAAAAGTTTTTTTCTATTTCTAACTTTTCTTTTTTTCTATTTCTAACTTTTCTAATTTTCTATTTCTAACTTTACTTTTTTTATTTGTTTGCATGTTTAATTTTTATTTATTTAACTTTTTAAAATGTTTTTGTCTTTTTCATTTTATTGTTTTATTTTTTAAACCTTTTTTATTTTTTATTCTAATGCTGGAAGCAATAGCAATCCTGCTATTGGATATTTCAAATTGCAATAGCCAATACCAGGCTGGCTATTGCATGTGCCCACTGCCTGCTGTCAATGGGCCTGAAGGAGAAAGTTCTCTATCAGGTCCTCCCATGGTGAATGACAGCAGACAGTGGGCAGATGCAATAGCCAGCCTGCTATTGGCTATTGCAATTTGAAATATCCAATAGCAGGCTGGGTATGGCTCCCAGCCTGCAGATGAAGAGGAGGCAGGGGGGCGGGGCAGAGGAGCTGACGGACCGGAGGAAGAGGAGGAACCGGCCGGTACAGCAGCGGAGGTACGGGGGGCAGCGGAGGAATGCAGCGATCTGTGTCCCCGCTGCCTCCGCCAACACAGGCAGGGAGAGCAGTGGGGATTTGAAGGGACACAGGGCGCAGCAGCCACAGGATGTACCGGCAGCTGCCGGTACATTTAGGAGAACTGTGGACCTCGGTTTGTAAGTACGGGTTGTCCTTAAGTCGGACGTCCGTAACCCGGCAGGCACACAGGCAGTATACCTTAAAGAAAATTTGGGTCCATCCGAATTTCGTTCAAAACAAAAAATTAAATCAGACATATGACTGTTCTCTGGCCAATTAGAATTTTTGGGGGGCTGTAGGGGGTTGCATTACAGGCACGGTCATGTGAATTCCTGTTGTGGAGTAAGAGAGTTGAGAAGAGCAGTAGAAGAGCTCATGGTGTCAGAACTAAAATTACCAAAATAACCCCCCAAAAATAATTAAGTTTACGATTAAAGAATCACTTCCAAATAGATCCAAAATGAAAATCCGGACGGATCCGAAATCTAAATAATGTACCGAATCGAATTTTGGATCTGAAATCCGAATAAAAGAACAAATACAAGTCCAAATCAACACATTTTTGGTCGGGTTACATGTCTAGCAGACAGTATTAGACATGTGCGATTCGTTTCGTTACGAATCGAAATTCGTACGAATTTTCCTGAAATTCGTAAATTCGGAAGCATACGAAATCCGAATGGCAGTTTCCGAACTATATCCGAAATACGAAATTTCGTCAACGAATTTCGGATCCGAATTTCTTTGAAACAGGAACTAATATTACCCCTGTAAATGAGGTTGAACAACATGACAAGATTTTTTTTTTTAATCCGAAATACGGATCCGCTGCTGCTGAGAGTTGCATTACAATACACAGGCAGGAAATACGAAATTCCGTTGACGTATTTTCGTTCCGTTACGAACATTCGTTATATTGAAGGTAA
Source organism: Nanorana parkeri (assembly GCF_000935625.1). Classification (NCBI taxonomy): domain Eukaryota; kingdom Metazoa; phylum Chordata; class Amphibia; order Anura; family Dicroglossidae; genus Nanorana; species Nanorana parkeri. The sequence goes on along the minus strand of NW_017307115.1, from coordinate 557,395 downwards.
AAAGCAAAGTACATTTATATTGGAGTTGATGGTAGTTTTTTTCTAAATCCATAATTCGGATACGGAATCCGTTAACGGAATTCGTATTTCGTTTTGGTTGACCAATCAGAGGCTCTCTCTTCTGCTGCTGAGAGTTGCATTACAATACAGTCAGGAAATACGAAATTCCGTTGACGTATTTTCGTTCCGTTACGAACATTTGTTATATTGAATATTTGAAAGCAAAATATGATATATTATATTTGAAAGCAAAGTACATTTATATTGGAGTTGATGGTAGGTTTTTTTTTTATCCGAAATACAAAATTCGGATCCGGAATCCGTTAACGGAATTCGTATTTCGGATAAAAAAACAACTACCACATCGACTCCAATATTAACAAAGGTATTTTTGCTTTTTAACTTCATCATAACGAATGTTCGTACAGTTACGAAAATGTGCCGAAACTAACGAAAATTCGTATTTCGTACAAATCCGAATTGAGTTTCGGACACGAATTACGAAATACGAAATAACGGATATTCCGAAACGGAACAAAACGAAGCGGAACAAATTTTTTGATGGTGCACAAGTCTAGACAGTATCCCCTCCTTGACAGCAAATATTTATTGAAGATGAAAAAAAGTGCAAAATAACTACCGGTGCAATTATAAGTTAAACAATTATATTGGTGAAAAAAATACATTCTACATTTATTTAAAAAAAAAACTATCCTAGAAATAAATGTACATTTGTGTCCCCGTAAAATAATTTTATTAAATGAAGTGTGTTTTCTTGTTTAGATTCATGGATGGGATAAGGGGTTGCCAAAAAAAAATTTTTTCACTTCTTTACTTCTTTTTATTGAGTTAAAATATTTTTCAAGAATCAATATTATTTTAAGTTTTTGCAAGATTCCTGGTGCTCATGAAAAGAACTCAATATAAAATGTTGGCCCATAAACTAAATTCTACAGATCCTGTGGACTGCTTCTGCAGACACAAAAATATGAAGTTACGAAATTTAATCTGAAAATATTTTAAATGTCTCTGCCAAACACAACCGGCAAATGTGACCCCGACTCCACCTATGAATTTCTTTAGTCTCTGTAAAATATTTATGTATTTCCACTTTTGCAGTTTAAAAATTAAGATAAAATAAAAAAAGACCCCTTTATATATCTGTTATGTGTTCCTAGTCACACAGAATAACCCAAAATATTTAAAAAATATATTTCTTACCTTTTGGATGTTTCATTGCAACAGGCAAAATGGTTGAGTCCACGTTTTTCTAAGGCCCCGTTCACACCGAGGCGGTTGTGTGAGATCCGCCGACATGAACGATCTCATACTGTTGCTATGGGGACCGTTCATGCGACGACGCAGGTCTGCGCGGTCCGAAACACCCCCTGCCCGAACTGCTCCCTGCACTAATTTTGCAGCGCTGATCAGTGCGGTTTCCATACAGCTTTAAATGGAACCACGCTGATCAGCACGGTTTGGGGCCTTTCTAATTGCGCTTCAGCGCTGAAACGCAATTAAAAACTCCCAAAACCGACCTTTTGAAATCAACGCGGTAACAGCGCTGATCCGCAACCGCCCTGGTGTGAATGGGCTCTTAGCCCCTTACAATGATCCCTCCTTATAGAAAAACTAAAGCTGTTTATACACGGTTGTTTTTTCTTTGTCGAATGAAGATTTGCATTGTATTCTGACAGACGTCGCCAGCCGCTGTCAGAATACCCGAACTGGCAGCTAATTGGCTACAAGTGCCGGTCAGCCAAAGATTTTCCAACCTGATCCCCTTCAATCAGCTTATCGAGGGATGCCGGTTGGAAGGGTGCTGATAGCGGACACCACTGTGTGAATTTTGGCCGTTTCATAAAGACCCGGATGAAATTCGTACAGTGTACAGGCTACTTTATGACAGAAACGTGTGGATGGTGTTCCTCTCATTAACTTTATTGACATACAATGTAGAAGCCGGGACACCTTAACCCTTTGTTAGGACAGGCAGTGTTCAAATCTGCCACACAAATTATATTTAACAAACCCCTCATAACCCCTACCAGCATTACAAAGCAGACATTTGAACCCTTAAGAAGCCAAGCAAAAAAAACCTAACCCAAGTAAAAGCAATTTAAACCGCAAGAAGCATTTTTAAGCATTTATTTTAGCTTATACCATGAGAATGAGAACATGTAACATGTAATATAAAATAGGTGTTATCCCAATGTGGTTGAGAAAGTGGAAATACGTGAATTTTATTTTGTACCATAGCTTAAAGTGACACTAAACTGCGGAGGTAAATCTTAAAAATACATTCAGGTGCCTTCACTAGCTTCCAGAAGGAAGGACAGTGTCAGCACCAATTCAGAGATGATTGGAGGATCTACAGCCGTGTGATACACAAAAAAGATACATTGTTGTCGTATTTCAGGGACTTGAATGGATTTCTAAGATTTCATTACTGAGTTTAGTGTCACTTTACTGTTATGCCTTCGTGTTAGGGATGCACAGATACTTTTCGAGTACCAGTGCCGATACTTGGCATTTTCACGAGAACTCCCAGGGTTGCAGAGGTGGCAGCTGGGATCCGGCTCTGGCGCTCCACCACTGTCCTGAAATCATCAGTCTATATTGTTTTAGAAAAACTGTCACATGACAATAAACAAAAATGTATCAGTACTCGTACTTGTAAGTACTCGGCAAGTACCAGTACTCATACTCGCAAAACTGGTATCGGTGCATCCCTTTATTTATACTTATAAAAACAAAATCATACATTAGAGATGTACAAATCCCGGGAGCTCCGTGTGCTCCTTACAAATGACAGCTGCCTCCTAACTTTTTAATTTTTCTCTAGTCTGGTCTTGGAGCTCGAAAGTATCTGTACATGTACTCGTACTTGTACCGAGTACTGTACTTGGTATCTGTGCAACCCTACTTCGTGTTATCATTGAAATTTTTGGTTTTCATGGTTGGCTTTGGAAACAGACCTTCTACGGCGTATAAACAACCCTCAGCCTGCACCACATCAAACAATTTATTGAGCACGTCATACATTTAATAGAGAATTGTTAAAATCACAAATAACACGCCACTATTTGCACTTAATGAAATAGGGTTGAAAATATTACACTTATGCTAGATACAGAATAGCAGAGTCCTATTTACAAAGACAAAAGTCCATGAACCCATTGCGCTAGAAACCGCCATTCCAAAGTAATGAGGGTCAGTGCTGCAATCGTCAACGGCTGGCTACCGTGATACATAGAAAGTAGAATATATGGACACCGGAACTCCAATAGTGAATCAAATACGTCTGTTTATTGATGTATGAGCAGCATAATGTGACGTATAGAGGTCTCACAGGATCCCCTTCACTTGTTCTGCCTGATGAAGGGGATCCTGTGAGACCCCGAAATGTTGCATTGAGTGTATCACATTATGCTGTTCATACTTCAATAAACAGACGTATTTGATTCACTTTTGGAGTGCCGGTGTCCATATATTCTACTTGTTATTCACAAAGAGAGCGCATACTAAGATCTTTGTATGTGATTTCTGCCAACGCCACATTGAAAAGTGTGTATGCGAACGTCTTGCCATGGCATTCATGGAGGATTGGACAGTGACTCTGCCTACTGAAAAAAACGGTGAGCTTGTCTTTGAACATTTTAGACAGAAGTGTCCTATTTAGGGAGCTGGAAGCTGGAACACAAGGTAGAGGAAGACGCTGTATTTGGTTATGTAATTGTCTATGTAACTGTCATAGTGCATACCAATTATGAATCTCTTTTCCAAAGTTCATTTGTTCTGTTTTGTGAAGGTAAAATTAAGTAAACGAGAACAAATTCATTTGAAATATTTATTTTAAAGTGAAGAAACATCTCCGGACAATCAAGCTGACATGTATGTGTCATGGGACCCGTGTGCAGGTGTCCTCACACCGCATGCAGGTACCCCCACAGGAGGACCAAATGCGTGACCACACCATACAAGGTCAGTTGAGCTTATATACAGTTTATTTATACAGAGCAAAACATAACACAAACAACAAATAAGTAATAGTAACCAACTAAATACACACCCAAGCACATACAAAAAAGATAACATAAAGTAACCAAAACTAGGAGCAAACCGCAGAATAACCACACAGGGTATAACAGGGCAGGAAAACCTGGGGAGCAGGGCAACAGGAGTCAGGAACATAAGCAGGCAACAGGAGGCAGGAACATAAGCAGGCAACAGGAGGCAGGAACATAAGCAGGCAACAGGAGGCAGGAACATAAGCAGGCAACAGGAGGCAGGAACATAAGCAGGCAACAGGAGGCAGGAACATAAGCAGGCAACAGGAGGCAGGAACATAAGCAGGCAACAGGAGGCAGGAACATAAGCAGGCAACAGGAGGCAGGAACATAAGCAGGCAACAGGAGGCAGGAACATAAGCAGGCAACAGGAGGCAGGAACATAAGCAGGCAACAGGAGGCAGGAACATAAGCAGGCAACAGGAGGCAGGAACATAAGCAGGCAACAGGAGGCAGGAACATAAGCAGGCAACAGGAGGCAGGAACATAAGCAGGCAACAGGAGGCAGGAACATAAGCAGGCAACAGGAGTCAGGATTCGCAGGAAATGGCAACAGGATACTGAAGCAAAATCCAGAGTTCAGGGAGGGATTAAATACCCTGCCAGGTAGTGATTAACCACTGACAGCTGGGAGTGAGCCACAGGTGAGGACTGGACAAGCGGGTTCCAGCACCACCCAGTGGTGGTCTGGTATCTAACATCTCCTGGCTGCCTGAAAACACCTGCAGGTGAGCACAGGAACTGCAGGACCTGGTTCCTGTGCCCCCTGGAGGTGCTATAATCCCTAACAGTATCTAACTACACAGAGGCCTTAGTCATAGCAGCTCTGAAGGTTGTTGAACTTTTATCAATACAACCTCAGTTCATAATAATCCTCCATAAATGGAAATATAATGCTGGTGTTGTCCAGTTACATGTATTTCCTTCCAGATAGCTGAACTATATTGGGTGCTATGTCTGACTCCCACCACATCTGTCTCAAAGAAGCCACTTTTATACGTTAGAAAAGTTATAGATTTTATAAATTCTTTGCATTGCAGCTTTCAGTTCATGATTCCTCAGGGTGTATATAAGAGGATTTAGCAGAGGAGTGATTGTGGTGTAACATATTGATACCAGTCTGTCTGCTGCGTACTGATAAGTTGTGCTGGGTCTAAAGTAGTTGAAAATAAGGGTTCCATAAAAGATGAAGACCACGGCTAGGTGAGAGGAACAGGTGGAGAAAGCCTTGAACCTCTTGTCCTTCTCTTTAATCTTAAGCACCGTTGAGAATACTAAGATGTAGGGGGTGAAGGTCATCAGTAAAGAACAAAACCCAAGCAGGCCGCCAAGGAGAAAGATGGACAAGATGTTGACAGACACATCTGTGCAAGATATCTGGAAGAGCTTGGACAAGTCACAAAAGAAACTTTGGACAATATTTGAGTCACAGAAACTCAGCCTCAGGGTAATGAGTGTATGTACCAAAGAGTAAATCATTCCAAGAGTCCAGACACTAGCGGCCAACTGGGCACAAGTCTTCCAGTGCATGATCTGAATGTAGTGTAGAGGTCGACAAATGGCGATGTATCGATCGTAAGACATGACGGCCAATAAGAGGATTTCAGTGGTGGCCAGAAAGATGAAGAAAAAAACTTGGGTGAGACATGCCGGGACAGAGATTATTCGGTTATCTGTATTGAGGTCAAAGAGCATTCTGGGAGTGGTGAGAGAAGAAGAACACAAGTCTAGAAAAGCCAGATTTCCTAGAAAGAAGTACATGGCGGTGTGGAGGTGCGAGTCAATGGCAACAAGGAGCATGATGAGGAGGTTTCCCAGCAGAGTCATACAGTAAATGTGGAGAAAAAGCAGGAAGAGGGGGAGACGGAGACCGGGAAGATCCGAAATCCCAGAAAGAAATAATTCAAAGATTATGGTTTGATTTTCCATCACGGCAGCTGCAGATATCAGAGAACGGTAACAAAGGTTAACAGAAAGTTTGACTTTCAGAAATTAATTAAAGAAACATTAAATGTAGATTAAAAAAAATATAGGGGAGTTTAATAGACTTACATCTGGAGGATCCAAACGCCGCTCTCCGTGGCCGCGCACGCATGCCGCGTCGTGCCGCTCCTCCCCCCTGCACGCCAGCTGTCGGTTTAAAGCCGCGGGTTTAATGATTGTTCGGCGTCCTATTGATTGTTTGGTGAACGCTGAACAATCACCCTCTGTGGTCTGCCTGGACTTTTCTGGCTACCCCATTGAGAGGGCCTACTCAAAACGATCCCCTCGTGGGGATTTCACCTGCCTTCCGGAGCTCCGGCCTCTGTACCTCTCTAGGCTCCCTGGCAGGGGTCATGGGACCCCCGTCTCCACCGCCGCAACCCTCTGTCTCCAGAATCCTCGCTGCTGTGGTCCGTGCTTTTTTAACCGCAAGTACCTCAGAGTTCTACTCAGTGAACTATTGCCTGTTGCTATTTAAATACAGTCTTGTAAGCATTTCAATGTATCCACTTGCCTAGTGAACTACAATGCCTATGACTACCCTACCTGTAGTGGTTGTTTACTCTGCAGGGCCTAAACACTACGGAGTGCTACCATGCTGATGTGGTAACTTTGCTATCATACCCTGTACTTGCATGTATGGTGGACTACACATCCCTGCTGCCCTCTACAAACAATGCGGAGCGTCTCCTTGCTGTTGTGGTAACGTTGCTATCATATCCCGAGCTTACATGTATGGGTGACTGCAAACCCCTGGTGCCCTCTACAACCAATACTGAGTGGCCCTTGCTGTGTGATACTCTTGCTATCATATGGAACCATGTGTAATGTCGCCAGCAGTTATTTAGTCTAGAGCAGGGGTCAGCAACCTTAAACACTCAAAGAGCCATTTGGACCCATTTCCCACAGAAAAAAAAAACACAGCGAGCCAGAAAACCCTAAAATGAAGATAACACGGCATATATAGTTTTTTTAGCTTTATGCTATGCATAGCATGTACTGTATATAGGTATATGTGGGCTTCGTAACGCACTAGACTCAGGGCTTCGTAACGCACTGGACTTAGGGCTTCGTAACGCACTGGACTCAGGGCTTCGTAACGCACTGGACTCAGGGCTTACCGGAGACCCCGCAGAGCCCACCTGAGAGTGACCCTGCAGAACACAACATAGATCCTGCACTGCCGC
>NW_017307115.1:544717-550128 GCF_000935625.1 Nanorana parkeri | reverse complement strand
CATTGTGGTAGACCCACCCCTCGACAGGGAGCCGCAGCAGAGGGATGAAAGAGCCACATGCGGCTCCGGAGCCGCAGGTTGCTGACCCCTGGTCTAGAGGGTTCTTCTTATTGGGCTATTACATACTTAAATTGAGATGAACTTTTTGTTACGCTTTGTGCAACGCCTTCGCATGCACCACTGGGGGTATGAGGTAATACCCCGTGGGGAGCATGCTGTTTTCTCCTTCTCACATAACAGTACATGATGTCGACCAATTCCGTACGCTCCTTGAATTACATGGAGAGCATACGCCTGGCATTGAATGCTGACTAAACCGTTACAAAAGACATTTCCTTCTGGAAGGGGATTGCGCATCTCCCAGCACAATACTCACCTCCGCAGTTGTGATCCTATCCGCATATCCGTAGAGTGTTACAGGGAGCATGAAAACCATAAAAAACAGAAGAAAACAGACAATACAGTTTGGTTTTCCATTGCAGAATTTCTCATTCTAGAACTAAATTCACTAAACCCCTTCAGCAATGATTGTCCTCATTAGTAGAGTCCTGTACGGTGTTAGCAACTGGATGAAGCAAGAAACAGAGTTATAATGTTATTTTTTATTGGTTGAGCGGCTTAAAATTGCAAACTTTCACCCAGCAGAAGTTCCTACTTCAGACATAGTGAGGAGGAGAAAGCTGTCCCAAAAGCATTCGGTTGATGCAGTACGACCTATTCTGACTTCAGAATAATCAAATCTATATATGAACTCAAACTTTGCACTCATTGTAAAAATGTGAAAAAAAAAAGAAATCTAAAGAAAAGTCATAATTGCCTTTTAAATAAATATAAAACAGAAACAATTAAAATACTTTAAAACATTGTATTAAAAAGTAATTTTGGGGAAATGAGAGGCACTAATAGACTTGCTATAGTAATGATGTAATCGCTTTGTTTTTGTAGGGGAGAATGAGATACGGTGTTTATAAAGCTTCACATTAGTGTCTCTGCAGGTTGTTATTTTCAGATAATTCTCTAATTTCCCTGCGGAAACAATACCGAGAGGTAAAATCAGCAGGGGAGAACGGTCTGCGCCTGGAGGATTGTTCTGTAATTATGTACACAAATTCTAAATGTTATTATGTTACATACAAAATAGTATACTAGTTACGTAGCCAATTGCACATAAACTCACATAATGTGAACAGTATGATTCTGCAATTTGCATTCTGAGTGTTAGAGCCCTAAGTGGGTGCTTATTTCTTAACCGGGCAGCCAAATGAATGGATGACGGATGTGAAATTCATGTTAAGGTTAAAAAATGCTGTTAACCTACTCAGTGAATCTGCTGGCTGGAGCTCACCATTTTTCTAAAAGAAAATGTCATCATGGGGGACATTTAAAAAAAAAAATGTAACGTCCTCAGCTTAAAGGAGAACTATGAGATGAGTGATTTCCACTCACCTCATAGTTCTAGCCGACCTGTGACAATGAGACTGTCACAGGTCGGCTCAGTAGATCGGGAGGTGAGCGAACACATACCGGCGCTAACTCACTTCTCGATCCTGTGCCGGCAGAGAGCCGTGACAGGGGAGGGACTGGATTCCCACCCTCCCCGCTCCGATCCGCCAGCACTGACTGGCGGAACGGACGGGGGAGGGAGGGGTACAGCTGGCTCTGCCTCTAGATAGGCAGAGCCAGCTGTCACTCACGCAGCTGGGTGGATCCAGACATAATTATCGGGATCCGTTCCGGCTATAGCGTCTCAGTATATAGTGAGCTGTAGCTAGCGGTATACTGAGCCTAGGGTGACGTGAGGATGCTAGTTTGTGTCCTCCCGTTACACTAAGGAGAACTATGGGGAAGAGCCCTGACCCCATACTTCTCCTTTAACTATAAGATTCCAAGGTTCCAGCAGCGGCCACAAATGTACCTGTAGGTCTCAGTGCAGATCTCACAACAGGCTGCAATAGCTTCCTCTTTCCTCTCTTGTTATTTTTTGGCCCCCTATGAACATGAGCAAGGTTTTCTTCTCAGCTATGAGCTTATTGATTCTGCATTATGAGATATATATATATATACATTAATGGGGACCTTCATTCAATCTCCTGACCTAACCTCCTTGGTTTCACCCCTCCACAATTCGAAAAGCCCTTTTCTTGGTCGAGGGGCTGCTTATATTTTAATTTTTTGTTTTATTTTGGCCCTGACCCCACTGCCATTCGTGCCTGGCTGAGACTGATGTACCCCTGCTCCTGCAGCCTCTTGGGATATCTACATCACATATCTCAGAAGGCTGCAGTAGCTGGGAAAAAGAGCACCTGGAGGGTGGACAGCCAGCTTCCGATTACCTAATGGAGGAAGACGGTGGTGCAGGAACTGGACTGTCACAGCAGTGCAGCAGCTCCCAGCAGGATAATGCTGGATTCACTGGGCAGGCCAGTGTCACAGGTAAGAGGGGACAAGAAAAAAAGGATGGAGTTCCTCTTTAAACACTCTGAGTCCTTTGAAATTGAGCATTTGGTCCAGACCCTCTCATTCTCACCCTATGAACAATCAGCGACATCTTTACTGCGGGGGAAAAGGTTAGCTGTCATGGGTCCAGTCATTGTTGTGAGGCCCGAAGCAGCTGCCCCTTGAGCCCGGAAAAGATACACACGTCACACTGTTCTGTTCACTATGCGATCAGCATTGCATAGTGTTGCGCCACCCCTGCTGTATGCCGCGTAGTATGACCGAGTGATGTCTCACGTCTCATGCGGGGTCACGTCTCCCTCCTATCTGCTCTTCAGGGAGGAGGACGTCGCGCGAGGGCAGCTTCTGTCTTGTCACACATGCCAATCAGAAGGGTGAGATCTGACATGTGGACTGAGCTATCACTACACTACAGGGACAGAGGCAGGGGAAGCTGGCCTGGGCTGCTGGGGCATTGTGTGTCCAGTCCAGTCTTATTATTATGATGCCTGCTGGGTTTCCACTACACAACCAGGGCAAAGGCAGAGCAAAAAATAATTATAAACATACAAATATATAAATTCATTCACTGGGCCAACCATTTTGGGGAAAAAAAAAGAAATATATTGATTTAGTAGACTAGTGGTAGATTTCATGTTTCTGTTTATTGTGGGTATGTATGAAAAAAATAATAAACATAAATAAATAAATGCATGTGGAAGGAAAGCCATGCATTTAATAAGTGTTGTAGTACTGATGCCTGCTGAGCTACCACTACACCGCCAGGCCAGAGCCAGGCCGGAGGCAGAGCAAATCAATAATAAAAGCACAACATTAAAAAAAGCTTTTATTTTAATCTGTAAATAATCTTTAAATTGTTTTGTACAAGAATCCTACTTTTAATGACATTTTAAACATAACAAAATGTACACTTAATACACAACTCCACTGATATTTAAATAATACCCATCATCTCTTAATAGTAAAGTCTTTGCAACCAAGGCGCACCTTGACCTGTAAAATGGTTGTAAATTCATTGACAGAATAATTAATTTTATTGCATTTTGTCTATGTCTATTTTTTTTTTCTATGGTTGTCTTTACTCTGTTATCAAGCGTATACAATTTTTACATGGAAATTTGCAATGTTGAATCACTTTGTGGAAATAATACCCATCAGCTCTAAAAATAAAATATCAGCTCCCCCCTGCAATACTTACCTCCTCTCCTTCGCTGTGCCCTGCAGACTCACCTGCTCTGTGAAACAGAATCTGTCCTCTTCTGGGTTCATTGATGCCCAGTGTCAATGAATCATCATTAAGAACCGCCCCAACCCCAGAGAAGCAAAGCACCTGAGGGTCCTGTACAGTGGCGGAACTACCGCCGGTGTGGCCGGTGCGGGAGCACCAGGGCCTCAGCCTTTGGGGGGGCACAGCACAGTTGCCGGCCGCTGGATAGCTCCGTATCAAGTGGCCGGCGGGCCCCCAGTCTCTGCTCCGGGAGTGTCAGTTCATCCGACACTCCCGGCCGGTGGTGTAGCGAGGGTCGCAAAGCATCTTGGGGCGGGCGCATGCGCTGTTCGGATTCTTGGCCGGGAGACAAGGGGAGACACAAGGTAAGTCTATGGATGCGTGCACCCGCATGCAGACACCGTGGGACAGGAAGTGCCAGCAACTACAGAGGAGTCCGCGCTGGATCGGACACCCGCCTTACCGCTGGAGGGACAGATGAAAACATCAGGAAAGAAGAAGATCGGATAAGAGACATCAGTTAAGGTAAGTGCTGGCATTTACATTGGGGGGGAGGGGGAAAACATTTACTTTAATGTCACTTTAACCACTTCCGGGCTGCAGTATGTCTATAGACGGCGGCCTGCAGAAGGGGGTAAAACAAGAACACGGATGAGGCTCCGGCATCCCTGCTCTTGGTACTGCTTTTAACAGCAGGCGATTGCTGTGTAACTTACAATCGATCCGGTGTCTGAACAGCCGCCGGATCGTTTGTACCGTGTGGTACCCCCGCAACGGCCACTGGGTCGGTGGGTCTCCCCGCAATGATCAGAGAGAGATTCAGCCGCTTCCAGCCGCTGATCTCTCCTCCGATCACTGGACGCGGAAGTGCTGTGTATTACATCACTTCCGGTGTCACTGTACACAGTTTCCGGCTCTCAGAGCCAGGACATAAAGCCGAGAAAGCAGATCTCGGCTTCCTCAGCTTGTTTGGGGTCTCTAGGTGAAATTAGGGGTCTAAAAGACCCCTGATGCCTCCATAAAGAGTACCTGTCACACCCTATCTGCTATTACACAGGATGCTTGTTAGTCCCCTATGTAATACCAATAGGGTTAGTGTACAAAAAAAAGTGTTTAAAAATGAAAGTAACATAAAAAAAAATGGGAAAATAAATATTTAAGTCCCCAGCCCCCCAGATACACACGCGTCGTGTGCTGCACATGTTACATATCGTCTCGAACGTCGCAGTGAGAGCAATAATGACATCCCCGCTTCCTTTCCTCCCCGCTGGGCGCTGCTCTGTGTCCCAGCGGGGAGGATAGAAAGTGAGAAACGGCCGAGCGCTGCGGGAGGAGGGCTCTGTGTGTGTGTTTTTTTTTTTTGGGGGGGGCCCAAAAATCTTGCACCAGGGCCCTTTGTTCCTTAGGTCCGCCACTGGTCCTGTACCTCAGTAGACTGGCCTAAAGATATCTGGAAAAGGTAAGTTTAATAAAAGTGGGAGAAAGGTGAAAAATAGGGTAGGACTGTAGAGTGGATTTGGGCTTTAATATACTGTAGCATCAGCAATATTCAATAAATTAGATGTACCCAGTGGTATGGAATTTTCAAGAAGAAAGGTATTTAGTGGGGGATAAAGGAGGTGCAAATCCACAGTGTACTTTGTTCTCTAGAACATTCCAGTAAGGTTCAAGATTGGCTGTGTTGATTGGGGTGATCATGGAAGGTATTAGGTTAAATTAAGATGGT
>NW_017307115.1:541884-544191 GCF_000935625.1 Nanorana parkeri | reverse complement strand
GGGAGGGGGGGGTGTTATGTCACCCTGAAATATGGAAACACAAAATGAAAGCAGTCTTTGCACTTAGGGTTCACCTTGTTGTTCTGGAAATATGGCTGTAAATGCCCGCTAGATGTAGCAGTGCCGTCCGTCCGTTTTTTTACAACGGGCGGACGGCAAGAGGTTAAATATATATCACAAATTTTAATCTAAAAAAAACAAAAAACACATAAATACATATATACAAACATCTAAAATCTTTAAAATGCTTCCAACCCCACTAATGGCTAATGATGTGATGTATAGAATAGTATATGATTACCCAGCAATGACCCAGCAGTGGAAATCAATAACATTTGTAACAACTGATGTATCATCAATCCAGCAGTGTATCCAGTGCTTAAGATCTCTTTGCAACAAAGTGGCTTTTGATATATTGCTCCAGTATCTATTTGTCGATACGCTGGCTTCCACTCGCCCAAAGGATAAAATATTAACAATCACTTATAAAGCCGTCCACAACTCTGCCCCTGGCTAAATCTCAAACCTTGTCTCAAAATATCACCCTGACCGTCCACTCCGCTCATCCCTAGACCTCCTGCTTTCCAGCTCCCTTGTAAACTCCTCCTATACTCGCCTCCAGGACTTCTCTACAGTCTCTCCCATCCTCTGGAACTCTTTACCCCAACCTGTCTGTCTATCTCCCACCTTGACTGCCTTTAGGCGTTCCCTAAAGACTCATCTCTTCAGGGAAGCCGATCCCACCTCAACCTAACTACTCAACCATCAGGTTCTTAAACAATTCATCCCCACACAGCTCCCTCCTCATGTATCACTTGCCCCTCCCTTTTTAGATTGTAATCCCTCACGGGCAGGGCCCTCCTTACCATCTTGTCTTGAATTGTATTGTAATTGTAATGTCCTAATTATAGTGTAAAGCGCTGCGCAAACTGTTGGCGCTATATAAATCCTGTATAACAATAATGATAATAATTATCGGATGGTTGTTTTTAGCTGCAGACTAAAGAATCAGCCAAGTAGATCATTCCCTGAACCGCTGAATCTGGTGATGTGATGGTCACAGCATAATAAATCCTATAAGCTTCTGCACTGTTGAGTTAAATCAAGTGACAACGTGTTTTTTCTCTCTCAGAACCTCTTCGGCGTCTCTGCTGCCTCCTAAAAAACTTTCTGCATGCATGGAAGAAGGCAATAAACAGGTTTTGTAAAGTCTAGAGAATGTTCTTTTCAATAACAGCCAACTACAAGACTATAATGGAGGTGTTTCTTGCTTTCAGCTGAATTGCCCAATTCCTTGTGCATTCCATGTGATGTAGAGCAGAAGTAGGCAACCTTTGGCACTTCAGCTGTTTTGAAGCACTGTTCCATAAGGAACAGTGCTTCAAAACAGCCATAGACATGACTCCCAGAGGCAGAGGCATGATGGGATATGTGGTAGGTTGCCTACCCTTGATATGTAGCTAATCCATTGGGGCGGGTGACTCTATTATCGGTATTTCTCATGGTTGCAGTGCTGAGGTCAAACTGGAAGTTCCAATGGAGGTATGGCAAGACTGGGATGATATAAGATGCCAACATGTGATTCACGCTATCAGCAAGCATACAAAACTGAAATATCAGCTTAGGTAGAGCTGGACTTTCTGAACAAGGCAATGCACGGAACAATGACAATGGACAAAGTCCAGGAATCTATAAAAAACAGTCACATTTAAGTTTCCCATAGGGAAGACTATATAGAGGATTATGGTAACTGGATAAGATTATATATAGAGCAATGGGAAAGTGCAATCAGACACAAGAGCGTGAGCCAACAGATTTTGATCTGTGGAAACTTTACACTGGACTTCAAGCATCTTGCAGTGTGTGCCTCTCCATTCTTCCTGCAAGATGCTTGAAGTCCAATGTGAAGTTTCCACAGTCTGTGTTGATTTGGGGAGCCATGTCATCTGCTGGTGTTGGTCCACTGTGCTTCGTTAAGTCCAGGGTCAACGCAGCCGTCTACCAGGAGATTTTGGAGCACTTCATGCTTCCTTCCGCAGACGAGCTCTATAGGGATGCTGACTTCATTTTCCAGCAGGACTTGGCACCTGCCCACACTGCCAAAAGCACCAAAACCTGGTTCAATGACCGTGGGATTACTGTGCTTGATTGGCCAGCAAACTCGCCTGACCTGAACCCCATAGAGAATCTATGGGGCATTGCCAAGAGAAAGATGAGAGACATGAGACCGAACAATGCAGAAGAGCTAAAGGCCGCCATTGAAGCATCCTGGTCTTCCATTACACCTCAGCAGTGCCACAGGCTGAT
>NW_017307115.1:534301-539914 GCF_000935625.1 Nanorana parkeri | reverse complement strand
CTTCCTGCAAGATGCTTGAAGTCCAATGTGAAGTTTCCACAGTCTGTGTTGATTTGGGGAGCCATGTCATCTGCTGGTGTTGGTCCACTGTGCTTCGTTAAGTCCAGGGTCAACGCAGCCGTCTACCAGGAGATTTTGGAGCACTTCATGCTTCCTTCCGCAGACGAGCTCTATAGGGATGCTGACTTCATTTTCCAGCAGGACTTGGCACCTGCCCACACTGCCAAAAGCACCAAAACCTGGTTCAATGACCGTGGGATTACTGTGCTTGATTGGCCAGCAAACTCGCCTGACCTGAACCCCATAGAGAATCTATGGGGCATTGCCAAGAGAAAGATGAGAGACATGAGACCGAACAATGCAGAAGAGCTAAAGGCCGCCATTGAAGCATCCTGGTCTTCCATTACACCTCAGCAGTGCCACAGGTTGATAGCTTCCATGCCACGCCACATTGAGGCAGTAATTTCTGCAAAAGGGGCCCAAACCAAGTACTGAGTACATATGCATGCTTATGCTTTTCAGAGGTCCGATATTGTTCTATGTACAATCCTTGTTTTATTGATTGCATGTAATATTCAAATTTTCTGAGATTGTGGATTTGGGGTTTTCATGAGCTGTAAGCCATAATCATCACAATGATGACAAATCACGGCTTGAATTATCTTGCTTTGCGTGTAATGAGTCTATCTCATATATTAGTTTCACCTTTTAAGTTGCATTAGTGAAATAAATGAACTATTGCACAATATTGTAATTATTCGAGTTTCCCCTGTAGGTGCTATCAACCTTGAAAGAGAACCAGCCATGGCTATCCAAGAGTATTCATTGTAAAAATATTACAATTTTGTAGGTTTACTTTCTATCCTTTAGATTCGTTAGACTCTACAGCTTAAAGTGACACTAAACTCAGGAGTTAAATCTTAAAAATGTACTTAAGTACCCTAATTATTAACATAAATGTATGTTATTTGTGTATCACTCGGCTGTAGATCCTCCAATTATCTTTGAATTGGTGCTGACACTGTCCTTCCTTCTGGAGGGGGGCTACTTTTGTTCCCCGTGGTCCCTGTGTGTTTTGTAAAGTAGTCACCGCTCCAAGCTCGCTCCCTGGGATAGACTACAGTCTCAGTGCAAATTAGTAAACTAAAAGGAGATTGTAGTCCAACCGGGAGTGAGCTTGGAGCGGTGACTACTTTACAACACACACAGGGACCATGGGGAACAGACGTAGCCCCCCTCCAGAAGGAAGGACAGTGTCAGCACCAATTCAGAGATGATTGGAGGATCTACAGCCGAGTGATACACACATAAGATACATTGTTGTTCATAGTTAAGGCACTTGAATGGAGTTTTAAGATTTAACGCCTAAGTTTGTTGTCACTTTAACCCTAAAAAAAATAATAATAATCAAAACTTGTGAAAAAAGTGTTTTCTTCTAGTTTTTTTCCTCATTTTTTTTATTTTATTCAAACTAAGTGAGGGGTTAGGTACACATATGTGATATAATTATATAGCCCTATCTGTCCTCTAAAAAACAATATATAATATGTGTGGGTACATTTAGTAAGAAAGTATATTACTGCTGTGGAAGAATCACACAGCAAAAATGTAAAAAATGTGTCAGTCATTTATGAACAGAACCTGAAAACTAGCTCAGTCATGAAGGGGTTAAGGTTCTCAGGTTGCTTGTTTTTTTAAAATGTATTTATTTTGGTCTTTTTGGGTGAACTTGATGGACATTTATTTGGTCTTTGTTTCAATATAACTATGTACTATTAGACTGCATATTTTTTCTTTGTAGCTAGTTCTCTCTAAATAGAACTGTGAGCCCTTAACATTTTGAAATCTAAAAAAGAAGTTACCAAAGACCCCAATTCAACTGAACATTGACCATAAATAGAAAAATGACAAATTTCATAATATTACTTTTGGCTTCACCCTTTTACTGACTTTATGTGATAAAAAGACCTCTTAAGTGCCTCCATAAGATCTTTATTCCTCAGACTGTAGATCAGAGGATTAAGCAAAGGGTTAATGAGGGCATACATGACTGAAAACAGTTTGTTCACATTGTACATATTGCTGGAGGTGGGAACCAAGTAAATGAAAATTAAGGAGCCATAAAAGATGAAGACCACCGTGAGGTGTGATGTGCAGGTGGAGAAAGCTTTCAGCTTCCCGGTCTTGCTACGGATTCTGAGAATGGTAATGAAAATACGGACACATGGAAGAAAGGTCAAAAGAAAGGCTCCTAATCCAAGACTAGCACCTGCTATGAATATGACGATTATGTTTACGAAGGGGTCAGTACATGCAATTTGAAACAAGTGTGGAAGGTCACAAAATAAGTTGTGGATGGAAGTTGGACCACAGAAGGACAACCTGGGCAAAAATAAAGTATGAATCAAAGAGCAAATACATCCCACAACCCAGACCACAGAGGCCATATAAGCACAGACTCTCCAAGACATAATTTGTGTGTAATGAAGAGGGTGGCAGATGGCAATGTAGCGGTCGTAGGACATGGCCGAGAGTAAGAAGAGCTCTGAGCTGGTAAAGTAGAGAAAGAAGAAGACTTGGGCTGTACAGGCAGGGAGGGCAATTGATCTGCTTTTGGTGACCAAGTCAAAGAGCATCCTCGGTGCAGTCACCGATGAATAAGACATGTCCAGAAAAGCCAAGTTGCCAAGAAAAAAATACATGGGGTTGTGCAGATGATGGTCAGTGAGGACCAGGAAAAAGATAAGAAGGTTTATGATAAGAGTCATCAGGTAGATTAGAAGGAAGAGTACAAAAAGTCCATTCATGGTTGGTGGATGGTCTGATAGACCCACAAGAATCAGAACACCAATCTTTGTGAGATTCTCCATATTATTAATTTTTTACTCTCCAAATAAATATTTATTACAGAGAAGCAATTATGAGCAATTTTTAGAAACAAAACACATAAAGCGTGGCCATAAGTTTCATGAAGTTTCCAAGTGGATATTTCTTTCAGCACTTGAAATGCGCAGATATAAAATCTTTACATTCCCCGTAGACCTGCGTCTGTTATGAAAACACAAAGCTGCATTTCTTGTGCAATGTCTCTGGAGAGGTCATTTGAAAACCAATTTAGTGCTCTTCTTTTGACTCATTTATTTTAATTGCATAATTATAAATATGATTTTGTTATTTTTCGTTGTATAATGATACATAAGAATCTATTGATTGGAAGTTATTTTTCTAGCATTAGTTTAATTTCTGTGTAATGGACAATTGTAAAAATATAACGTATGTATTTTTTTGTTTTGTATATTGCTGTGCCCATTTGCAACCTTTCTCCTTTATTTTGCTGGTTTCAATCTGATCTGAGCAGCTGCCATTCTTGTTTTTTTAGATGTGGTGCAGACACACTGTAAGCTTTAAACCCCGATAATGTCTGGGCTTCCGGGGTGATGCTCTACCTATAAAGAGAACCTGTGCTCAGGTTAGGTGTAATGGAAATCAAGTAAAATGACCATTTGTTTTAATATATATATGTAGCTACTCTTTACATTCCTTGATAAAAATGACTTCTTCTCTATCTGCCTCCCCCTCCCATCGTTTGAAGAACGAGAAACTAAGATGGTGCCTCCTCTCGGGACTACACCCAAGATAACGATGTTTTGCTCCTGGAGGAAGTTTACCTTATATGGACATAACCAATCAGAAGCTTATAACGCTACGCTCACATGACCTTGGCACACAGCACTAGCTGCTTGTCTATATAAACCCTTGTGCCTTAGCGTAATAAACAGAAGCGTCATAGACCTCAATCCTGTGTCTGTGGATTCTTCCGGTGCACCGAATACAACATAATTAGGAACAGCAGCAGATATCTTGTGTGAACCCAGTTGTGGTTCTGATCCATTTCACAGGCACGCTAAAGTATTTACATATTCTGAACAAGCAGTAAAAGCATATTAACACAAACCCTCACTCACCTCTGTACCTATAAGCATTGTGCAGAAATTCATTTTTAAAGTGCACAACACAGGCAATGTGGTCTTAGCTCTCTACTATTACTTTCTGTTGTTTATTTATTTTTTGTTTTATTTATTATTGGTATGTATATAGTGCCGGTGTTCTGTCGAAAGCTCCAACGAGAAGGCTGTACTGCACGTGCGCCACCCGCTGCATTTCCCTATACACAACATGCTACACAGCAATAAAGTATTACAATGAACTAGGATCACACCTTTCCAGCACGTTCTTCATCAGAGTTGCCCCACTCAATATGGTCACCGCTAGCGGCCACATTGGGTGGGGCAACTAACATGAATAACGTGCTGGATTAGTCTCACCCTAGTTCATTGTAATACTTTATTGCTGTGTACTATGTGTATAGGGAAATGTCGCGGGTGGCGCAAGTCCAGTAGAGCCTTCTCGGCCAAACCTCTTACTTCTCACTAAACCGGAAGTCAGGTCGTTGGAGATCTCGAGGAGTTAGAACTTTTGATAGAACACCGGCAATTTATCTGGGCAGCCGGCCAGTCCTCCAATGTAAACAACCAGAAGTGTGTCTATTCCCTAAGCTGACGTAGGCAGCCAAGTGAATAACCGACTCGAAGTGAAGTGAGCCGAACGCTGTTTGGCTATTCACTTCAGGCTTGTACAGCTGATTTCAGCTGTACACCGACTGAAATCAGCAGTACGTTGGCTTGCTTCGGCTAGCTTCAGGTCGGCCAAACATGCTCGGCATGTTTGGCCGACCCGAAGTGCAGAAGGAGTTGGACTCAGCCGATCCAACATCTGGATCGGCTGAGCCGAACCTCCGGCAGGCTACTCGCTGCTGTTCGGCCTATTCTCACAGAGGCTGAACAGCAGTGAATGAACAGCTCGGCGGCATTCGGCTCGGCTATTCTGCCCGGTACCTCTGTGGTAAAAAAAGAAAAAAAAAAAGAAAGAAAACCAGGTACCAGGTAACCAGGGATGCCATCTGTCATTACACACTGAGAACTCGGAGAGGACGTTGTGGTATCATAGTGGCCCTGCTGGGTTCTCAGTGTGTAATGACAGATGGCGTCCCTGTGTTACGTACATTCTGGGAGACCGGATGTGAGAGGAGGCTTCCCTTGCACCTTGTTTCCTTGGAGACTCTGAGGATGGGAACAGAGCCCAGCGGGACAACAAGTGGCAGGAGTGCCAGTGGTGTTGAGCACTGTGCAAGCCGTAATCCAATGGGCAATCCGAGGTCAGGTTCCAAGCGGGCAATTCCAGTACAAAAGGGGTCAGGCAGAAGAATGGTCAAATAACAGTTCCGAGGTCAAGGCAGGCAGAATTCAAGGTTAATCGAGGAAGTCCGGGTCACAAGGATCAAACAAGATATCAACAAACTGGAACAAGGATTAGCTGACAATAAACCAGCAACATGGTGGTACTGCTGCTGGGTTTATATCGGGCCAGTGATGTCATTTCCTGTGCGCCATCATTGCAGATTTTCATGCTGATGGATTACTGCTTCTGCGCATGCGTGGGATGGCGCGTTCCCGAGCAGCACGGGAACGTGAAGGCCGCACATGCGCAGATGGCGGGGATCCATTACACCCTGATTACCCGATAACCAGGGACGCTAATCTCTCTGCAAGTGGC
>NW_017307115.1:501046-531297 GCF_000935625.1 Nanorana parkeri | reverse complement strand
AGCTGTCAGAAGCAGGCTGGCGGCCGGCCAACGGCCGGCCGCTCGGCCAGCTTCGGCTTTCACCTCGGCTCAGTCGAGCCGAGGCATATGCCTTCGGTGTGACTGAGCCGCTCCACCAACTTCGGGAGCTGTACGGGCTATAGTGAATAGAACCGAAGAACTGAAGGGGTCCCGGGGCTGAAGCTAGCCGAAGGATCAGCAGAAGCTGCGGGTAGATCCTTCGGCAGCTTAGTGAATAGACCCCTAAGCTTTTAGAAAATTATTTTTTTGTTTATGATTTTTTCTTTATGATTGTTGAGGATGAATAACTCCATGTTAAGAGCAGCTAGAGAGGTCAGGGATGGTGTGTTTAAAAGCTATTTTACTGCTTATTAAGAACATGTAAATAATTTTAAGTCCAAGCTCAAGTCTGGCTGTAGGTGCACATTAAGAAGGAAAGGGCTGCCTGCGGGTGAGTCTGATCTCTGTTTGTATACGTCTCCCATAGTTGGGAAGTTAGGAACCACACTTATCAGGGCAGCAATTTTTTTATTGGTTTGTCACCTGTTTGGTTGATTGTTTAGTGGACGCAAAGGAACACAGTCACTTGTTTTCTTTTAGTTTCCATTATTTTGTATATATATTTTATTGTTTGTCAGTGAGGAGCACAAAAAAGTACAAAGTTTATGCAAAATGATTCCTGCGAAGTCCAACTCCAGTTGAAACTAGACATGCGCGATTCGCTTTGTTCCGAATTTCTGAATCCCAATGCATCCGAATGTGTCCGAATCCGAATTTCGGAACCGGATTCAAATTTCGTTCAAAAAATAAACTGAATCGGCCATGTGACTTTTCTGTGCCAATCAGATGTGTTTTTCGGTTTAATGCATCTCAATACGAATTTTCGTTACGGCAACATGGGAGCCATATACAGTATATACATATAATACTACAGCTGAGGCTCCTAGACCCAAATGGCATTCGGGATCCGAATTTCTGAATGGCATTCGGGAGCTCCAGCGTTAGCTGTTCAGAGCTTCCACTCGTTAGAACACTAAAGGGTATGGTAGGAGTTTGGGGGGCGGGGGAAGCCTACACTGTTTTTGTTCTTCAATTTTCATGTTTTAAAATTACCTAACTATCCAAATAGATTCAAATTCCAAAAACATAAACTTCGGATCGATCCGAATTCCGAAAATCGAACTGATCCGAATTTCAGAAAATGGAAAAAAAGAAATCCAAACAGAAATTAAACAAAAGAAGGGTGGAAGGGTGTGGCAATGCCACAATGTAATTTGGCAACATTACCACCAAGAACACTCCGTTAGAGGGGCTAGGGGGTTCCTCAATGGGAATACCTTTGTAGGGGAGGAGCTGGCTGTTCAGTTCCTTCCAGGTTTTCCGGACTATAGTGGGATGGGATCTCCAGTCATGGGGGCCAGGTGTTGCCAGTGGCCAGGGTGGGCTGAACAGGTGGCTGAGAGCAGCCTTATTAGGTAGCCAGCCCAGTGCTTTAGAGGAGAGTTGTGGGTGTGCTGGAGGCACACGGCTACAGGCAGACGCTGCTGCGTGCGTGAGCACAGGTGACACAGCCAGGAAGGCTGTAGAGGTCCAGAGTAGACTTGTGCGCCGTCAAAAAATTTGTTCTGTTTCGTTTCATTTCGTAAAATCCGTTATTTCATATTTCGTAATTCGTGTCAAAATTCAATTCGGATTCGGATTCGTACGAAATACGAAATTTCGTTAGTGGCTGTTATAGTTTCGTAACTGTACGAACATTCGTTATGATGACGTTAAAGAGCAAAATACCTTTGTTAATATTGGAGTCGATGTGGTAGTTGTTTTTTTTATCCGAAATACGAATTCCGTTAACGGATTCCGGATCCGAATTTCGTATTTCGTATTTTAAAAAAAACTACCATCAACTCCAATATAAAATTATAAATGTACTTTGCTTTTTACCTTCAATATAACGGATGTTCGTAACGGAATGAAATTCCGTAACGGAATTTCGTATTTCCTGCCTGTGTATTGTAATGCAACCCTCAGCAGCAGCGGATCCGTATTTCGGATTTAAAAAAAAATCTTGTCATGTTGTTCAACCTCATTTACAGGGGTAATATTAGTTCCCATTTCAAAGAAATTTGGATCCGAAATTCGGAACGGAATTTCGTATTTCGGATATAATTCGGAAAATGCAATTCGGATTCGGATGCTTCCGAAATTCGGAATTTCAGGAAAATTCGTACGAATTTCGATTCGTAACGAAACGAATCGCACATGTCTAGTCCAGAGGGTTGGTGACCCTGAGATACCTGTCGGGGAGACAGAGAGAGACGGTGACCCACGAGGGGGGAAATACTAACAGGCCTTGAGCTGAGGAAAGCCGCGGAGGACTGTATTTCCAGGGAAAGTCCTGGGACTATCACACTGGGAGTGTGTGGGACAGCCAGGTGTAGGTGAGACCCAAACCATATTGTTGTGATGTAAGTCCAATGAACTGTTCTTTTTCGTTTATCATGGACTGTTGACCTTTTTGATGAATAAAGACCGTCCTTTTATGTTAAAGTCGGCTTCAGGAGTGGTCACTTACCGCTTACCATTGTGCTATATTCCCCGAACTATCACATCGTTCACAAGTCTAATTTGTACCAGGTAATGAGTCATTGATATATAAAGAGATGACAGAGATGTCTGCTGTGTTGAAGGAACGTATCGATATATCTTGCTGCACTCCTTACCGTGTAGTAATGGAAACCTGTCTGGTCCAGCTGGGTGCTTGTAATGACCACGGATGGCACCATGCAATAACATGTAGTCCAAGAACGCCACCAGCATAAACGTCAAAAAAGATCAATTTAATGACAAATATTTGTCATTAAATTGATGTTTTTTCACGTTTATACTGGAGTGCTGGTGACGTTCTTGGACTACATGCTGTGTTGAAGGAACACAAAGCTGAAAGTTTTATTTAAAGGTCTCTAATAATTTAATTTATAACACCTTTGTGACTTGAGAGCCCGTTTTATACAATTGTTATTAAAATGTTAATCGTAAAGAAAAATCCACTGAAATAGTTTTTAACTTTCTGCCACCCTTTGTGTACAATAATTAGTGGACAGAGGGATCTAACACACTTAAAAGGAACAATGGATTTTTTTTTTTTAGCTTCCATCATTTTGTAGTTACGGTTTTTAAGGGTTGTAGATTGAAAATTTCATTGGACAGCAAAGTTGGTAGTCAGTAAGGAAAGCTATAGCACATGCAGTAGGTTTTGGTGGGGGAGCAATTGGCCAGAGTCACCACAGTTTGGTAGCAGTGACAACAGGCCAAAATGAAAAAAACACAAGCCACAGGATGCTCTCTTACTCAAAACATCAGAACTTCAGCCCTTGTGTAAGTGGGTAAATATTGGCCGGTGGAATCACAGTTTAATGGCAGTGCAAACAGGTCTTAATTCGAAGACACAAGCCACAGGAAAATATCTTTATAAGTTGCAGCTCTTAGATTTGGGTGGCTAAAAATTGGGACCACAGTTTGATGGCAGCGCCAACAGGCCTAAAAGTAGAGACACATGCCAAAGGGAGGTGTCTTTCTAAAAAAATAGAGCTTTGGCTCTAAGATTTGGATGGCTAAATATTGGCCAGTGGTACCACAGTTAGATGGCAGCACCAAAAGGCTTAAAAGTAGAGGCCACGGAGAGGTGTCTTTCTAAAAATAATGACAACTGTAGTCCTTAGGTAAGCAGGGGTTATATTGGCCAGTAGTATCACAGTTTGAAGGCATCATCAACAGGCCTAAAAGTGAAGACACATGACCCAGTCAGCGATCTGCTGAAAAAATTTAGTGCTACAGCCCTCAGGGTTTGATGAGCAAAATGTTACCAGTAGCAAAGCTGACAGGTCAAACTGTGGTGCTATTGGTTGGGGGGGGGGGGGGGGGAGTTGCCAAGAAAGCGAAAGAGGGGCCAGGAGGCGGCTAAGCTGGTACCAGTCAGCACTATTCATTCTCACGCAGGCTTAAGCAGCAGGGCCAACAGAAGGGACATCTAGGTCTAGATATCTGGTGTTTCATTGTAAATTGAAAAGAGATAAAAAATTAGTTTATGGAGAACTGGACTTTCAGGATGAGGGCAACAATGGGTTTCTGAAGGGATTCATAGGGGGGGAGGGGGGTGTTTACTATAAGTGTAAAGCATGTTCATTTTGCAAGGGAATTTTAACTCAGCTTAGTAAATCTGATGAAAATTCACTATGTTGAGAATACCCAATATGTCCAAGAAAAATGAAAATTAGTCATTTTACATGCATATAATTTGATGATTGACGTCATTACAGCTTTCCCACATTCACTAAGCTACGTGTAAATTCGCTTGCAAAGTGAATATGCTTTACTCTTTCAGTAATTGACCTCTCTATGAATCCCTTCGGCATCCTAGATTCCCACTCTCATGATTACTGCTTTGGTAAATCAAATCCATATTTTTTTATAATTATATTATTTTGTATGTATTCTATTGGGCTTGTCATCTATTTCTGGGATACAGTGAGCGCTACACTCTCTGGGAAAGAGCCGAGATTGCTTGGACCTTGCTTGAAGAGGTTGCGTTCTGCTCATGTTTTTCCCACTCGTCCTGTATTAAGAAGGGAATGTTGTGCAGGGACAAGTCTATAATTGGGCCACTTTACAGAGCGCTGGTTTGGCGGTTTGGCCTCATCTGGAGTATGCGGTCCAGTTTTGGGCACCAGTCCACAGAAAGGATGTTCTTGAGCTGGAAAGAGTCCAGAGGAGGGCAAACAAACTCATTAAGGGGATGGAGGACCAGAGCTATGAGAACAGGCTACTAAATTTAAACATGTTCACGTTGGAAGTAAGGAGATTAAGGGGGGACATGATTTTCATGTACAAAATGTTTAATGGGGATATGCAGCATTAGTAGCAAACTTTTTTCAATTAACTCCATGACAAGGACGAGGGGCCACCACATAAAATTGGTGGAGAAAATATTTCAGCACAAGGGGCGCAAGTGGTTCTTCTCAGTTAGAGCGGTCAGAGTCTGGAACTCGCTGCCACATGCTGTGATTTCAGCTAAGAGTGTGGAATCATTCAAGAAGCGATTGGACGATTTCCTCCGGGACCGTAATATACAAGGGTACAAGTACTCTTAGGAAGGTGATCACATGCGGACATATACACTGAGTGGCCAGATTATTATGACCACCCCATCAGTATTTTGTTGGGCCGCCTCATGACTCCACGAGATGTTGAAAGGTGATGCGAGGAATCTGACACTGCACTGTTGCCCTTCTGTTGTCTTGTACCAGTCTTGCCCCTCCCCCGTTCTGCCCTAACATTGACTAGTCGGTGACGGCCACAATTCGCACGTTCAGACCCAGATTTTCGGCTGACAGTCCGGTCTTTAAACACTTTAACAATGAGCCCCTCTTGAACATTTAACAAATTCTGCTGTTTTGCTGATACTCGCTCCATAGCTCCGAGCGCCAACAATCATCCCGCGTTCAAAGGCTGTTAAATCGCGTTGTTTCCCCGAATCTTCCCAATCACTTCTACTGTCGTGGTAAACAACCTGCTTCCCTATTTATAATGGTCTGGCCCTCTAAGAAACTTCAGTGCGAAATTATAGCTAATTTGCCTACAAACGTCAGGTGGTAATAATAATCTGGCCACTCAGAGTACATTTACACACATTAGTAGAACTATATACATGCATTCAATAGGTTGGACTTGATGGACTTATGTCTTTATTCAACCTCAAATACTATGTAACTATGTAACTCTAGATACCTATGTTTTTGTTTTTTGTTTTTCTTATGAGCACAAGTAATTTAAAGCCTAGAAGCATTTGTTATTTATTAATCCAACACAGTCTAATCTCTGACATACGTATCAAAACTTACATATATTTGGAGTCATTGTGCTTGGGATAAATAGGGAAACAATTAGTGAGAATATATGAAATAGGATTAATTATGCCAAATACATTACGCATTATTTAAGCTAAAACTGAATTTTGTTCACATTTTTTGTCCAATTGTCTGCATTTTTCCAAAAATCTTATCTTGGTATTTATGAAAACTGTTAAAAGCCATGAAAAACACAATAAAAAACATTTTGGTTGGCAAAGCAGTTGGAGAGTTATTGGGAGGTTAACCAATGTATACAGAAACTGCTAAATTTGGACTGGGCATCCAGGTTACAATGACTCCTGGTCATGCGAGGGTTGAGTACATCTATGAGCGACTGACATACATTACATTTTATGGAAGAAGTTACTTCTGAATTAACTTTAAGTGATAATAAGACCTCATAAGTGCCTCCATAAGGTCTTTGTTCCTCAGACTGTAGATCAGAGGGTTAAGTAAGGGGTTAATGAGGGCAGATATGACTGAAAACAGTTTATTTATATTGAACATGTTGCTGGAGGTGGGAACCAAATAAATAAAAATTAAACAGCCATAAAAGATGAAGACCACTGTCAGGTGTGATGTGCAGGTGGAGAATGCTTTCAGCTTTCCATTGTTACTTTGGATTCTGAGAATGGTACTAAAAATACGGACATATGGAAGAAAGGTCAATAGAAAGGCTCCTAATCCAAAACTAGCACCTGCTAAGAATATGACCACCATGTTTATGAAGGGATCAGAACATGTAATTTGAATCAAGTGTGGAAGGTTGCAAAAGAAGTTCTGGATGGAAGTTGGTCTACAAAAGGACAACCTGAGCAAAAGTAATATATCGATCAAAGAGATAGCACATCCTGAAACCCAGACCACAGAGGCTATATGAGCACAGACTGTCCAGGACATAATTTGTTTGTAATGTAGGGGGTGGCAGATGGCAATGTAGCGGTCGTAGGACATAGCTGAAAGCAATGAAAGTTCGGAGCAAGTAAACTAGCCGAGGGGGGCACTTTTCACCCAAAAAAATGGGCTGAAAATCTCGGCTTATACTCGAGTATATACGGTAAATGTTTGCCTCTGTTTAAATGTATCGCCATAAAAGAGTAATAAAATAATCAATCTGAAGAATCATCAAAAGGAAAACACGTACGATGTGCCTACAGTTCACGCTCAGGTTTACATGTAGACATTTGTAAGAGCTGATGATTTGTTTATATAGAATACGATGGCAGTCCCGTAGGTCACTCGGCTGTGTTGTGAGATCGCAAAGCTGAAAGTCTGATTAAAGGTCCCTTAAGATCTCATTTATAACCTTTGTGACTTGAGAATTAAATAATTGGTAATAAATTGTGAATACAAATCCACTGAAATAATTTTTTACTTTTTGTCACCCCTTTTTGTTCAATAGCTATGTGGATAGAGCGATCTAACACACCTTTTAACAGGAACACTGATTTTCCTTTAGCTTCCATCATTTTGTAGTTACGTTTTTTAAGGGCCACGGATTAAAACTTTCATTGGACGGCAAGGCTGATAGTCAATAAGGAAAGCTACAGCAACATAGGTTTTGGTGGGTAAAAATTGTCCAGAGTCACCACAGTTTGGTAACAGTGACAACAGGCCAAAATGAAGAATCACAAGTCACAGGTATCAGTCTTTCTAAAAGCATTAGAGCTTCAGTCCTCAGACTTGTAATGGCATAATATAAATAGGCACCAGTCATTTTAGTCTTTTTACAATTTAGTATACACTCAACAGTAGTAGAGAGAGTTTAAGGATTGCAGGATACCCAAAAAACACAAAAAAGGAGACATATACACTGAGTGGCCAGATTATTATGACCACCCCATCAGTACTTCGTTGGGCCACAAGAGGACTCCACGAGATAACTTCGTTGGGCCGCCTCGTGACTCCACGAGATGTTGAAAGATGATGCGAGGAATCTGACACTGCACTGTTGCCCTTCTGTTGTCTTGTACCAGTCTTGCCCCTCCCCCGTTCTGCCCTAACATTGACTAGTCGCTGACGGCCACAATTCGCACGTTCAGACCCAGATTTTCGGCTGACAGTCCAGTCTTTAAACACTTGCTCTTGAACAGCTGCTCTTGAACATTTAACGAATTCTGCTGTTTTGCTGATACTCGCTCCATGGCTCCGAGCGCCAACAATCATCCCACGTTCAAAGGCTGTTAAATCGCGTTGTTTCCCCGTATCTTCAGAAACAAATCACTTCTACTGTGGTGGTAACCAACCTGCTTCCCTATTTATAATGGTCTGGCCCTCTAGCAACTTCAGCGCCAAATTATAGCTAATTTGCCTGCAAAGGTCAGGTGGTCATAATATTCTGGCCACTCAGTGTATACTGATACAGCTGCACCCCTATACCAGCGATCTTCAAATGGATGCTGAGTGATAGAGCTTTTGTTCTTCAATAAGCTGACAAAAATACCTGAGCCTCTTGACAAAAAAGTCCTTCCTATGCAGTACTGGCAACATCTCTGTCTGGCTCCTCCAGTCACTTCCCAACATGAAGGTCCTCTCTGCGGACAAGTCTCTCCAGATCTGTGCTCCATGTCTGACTTCTTTCTTAGTTTCTTAGGTCCTCAGCACATAGCTCAAGACCAGACCCAACAGCAGTCCTCACATACTGCACCCTCCTAGGTGTAAAACCCCAGGAGCAAGAAGGTTCTTGAAAGGTGCTCCAAAAAATGTACAATATATCAAACAATACCTCTGAACATTGCTCTTCAGGGATTGGGTGGATCAAATATATATTCATAATTTAGCAATTAATCTTTCTACACTTCTCCCAGGAACCTACTTCCAAAAGCAGGTGGAACCTATCAACCCTCCAGGTTTAGAAAAGACATGCAGAACCCAGAAAAATAGATAACAGATTAGGATGACAACAACAACACAAGCTAAATTTAATTAGGTACACCACTGCATAGGGCTGGGTTCCCACATACATATTCATCTTTAACATTCACTGAATGCCCTTTATTGCTTGCTATTTACTGCTTCATGGATCCTCGGGATAACGAGAAGCCCAGGTTACTTCCTGGTTTCTCATTGTTAGCAGTTTAGAGCTTCCACTGTATCAATGTACAGAACACTAAAGGGTCTGGTAGGAATTAGAGGTGGGGGGACCCTACACTCCACCTACCCTCTCCAGGCTACTTTTTATCCCCAAACTCATCCTTGGTCCAGTGCTGGTGGTCATTATTGGGCAGAACAATACTCATATCATTCTACTCATTACCAGTGAACCCAGACTGGCTTTAAATGCCCTGCTAGGGGGTGTGTCATCACACGGGCTGGGCTCACAGTAGTCCAGGACTGAGCGACGCTGACACGTCATTAACCCTGGCCAAGCCTGGAGGAAGAAGAGGACGTGACGTCACTGAATGGGCAAGATGATGGGCAGGAAAGAGTTATATGGTGGGGGGGATGTTGAAATGCTGGAGTTCCACTTCAAGCCCCTGTTCACACCAGGGTGTTTTGTTGCACTTTTTTTTCCGTGCTAAAGACGCATTCAAATCAAAATTCTGAAAACATAAATTTCGGATCAATCTGAATTCTGAATATTGAACTGAGCTGAATTTCAGAAACCGAAAGAAGAAATCCAAATAGAAATGAAACAAAAATGAAAGTTTTAAGCCGTGCACAAGTCTAATTTGTACCAGGTAATGATTCATTGATATATAAAGAGATGGCAGAGACGTTGTCTGCTGTGTTGAATGAACACAAAGCTGAAAGTCTTATATAACCACTTCCTGTCTGCCGATCGTTGAAAGACGGCCGGGCGGGAGTCTACTGGATGCGGGTTGGTGTCTTTAGACGTCCTTCGTGCCCCCACCCGCTCGCGCCCCCTGGTGCGCACAAGCGGGAACCCGCCAGGATTTCCAACGGCCAGCGATGGCCGTTTACATACAAGAGGTCCGGCATCTGTAAAGACGCCCGATAGCTTGTATGATGCAAGTGAGGGTGCGCCCCCCTCTCCTTACGTCTCGTCGCCGTTGCTGTCCCCGCCGCTGTCGTCCCCGCCTCTGCTTCATCAGCTTCTCTGGGGATCCCCAGGTGACATTAGTGGTCTTATAGACCCCTGATGTCTCCATAAAGGGGACCTGTAACTGTAATTTGTTATCACATAGGAGCACCCTTTGTGATAACAATAAAGTTAAGTAAAAAAAAAAAAAAAGTTGCTCACAAAATAAATACAAATTTACACACACAAAACAAAAAGAAACACACAAAATGTTTTAAAAGTCCCCCACCCCCACATAGAAGCGCAAAAATGCGTTACATGCGCCTACACCCAAAAACTGCGATTGCTCCAATTATGCTGCACATGTTACATATCACTGTGAACGTCGGAATGAGAGCAATAATTCTGCCCATCAATCACTGATAACACTACACTGATGAGCGGTAACATCTTTTCAAGCGTCGGCTATGGACAATTTTGGCTATGGTGTTTTTTTGCGATTTCGCAGACACGCGCAATTTTAAGGCTTGACATGTTTGGTGTCTATTTACCCGACGTGACCCTGTCTTTTATATTTTACCAAAACAGTGGGTAAAAATAATTGTTTCTTAAAATAATAAAGGGAAAACCATTTAAAAAAAAATATTTGGTACTTTTTTTGTTATATAAAAAAAAATAAAACCCCCCCCAGTGGTGATTAAATACCACCATCTGTCCCCAAAAAATGGTATAAAATTCATTTCAGTACAGCGTTGCATGACGGAATAAACGTCAATCAAAGTACCGCAGCGCTGAACACTGAAAAATGGCCGGGACAGGAAGGGGGTGTAAACACCCCGGTCAGCGATTGGTTAAAGGTCTCTTATAATTTAATTTATAACACCTTTGTGACTTGAGAGCCCGTTTTATACAATGGTTATTAAAATGTGAATCGTAAATAAAAATCCACTGAAATAGTTTTTTAACTTTCTGTCACCCTTTGTGTACAATAGTTAGTGGACAGGGTGACCTGACACACCTAAAAGGAACAACATTTTTCTTCCATCATTTTGTAGTTACAGTTTTTAAGGGTTGTAGAATGAAAATTTAATTGGACAGCAATGTTGGTAGTCAGTAAGCAATGCTATAGCACATAGGTTTTGGTGGGGGAACAATTGGCCAGAGTCACCACAGTTTGGTAGCGGTGACTGTTGGAACCGATAAAATTGACATCTATGATACAGCTTTGATGCAAAGGTGTTCTTTGATATCCTGAACTGAATCAGCACGTGGCTGTTTGATACGCAAATGAGGACCATCAAAGGGTTCTTGGGGCTGGACACTGATGAATGGAGATCTGCCGGGACTGTCATCTCCTGGGGCAAGCCCGACCCCCTGCTGGAAATGTACTGCCCACACCTGTGTCAGCAAGGAAGCAAACATGCTGGGATGGGGGCGAGGGCATATGATTGAGCCTTCTTTTTGTGTGATCAACTGCACTAACCTAGCTCACAAGCAGGAACAATGGTGACCTTGGTGACCTCTTGGGCAAGACAAGTCTTTCTGGACTCTACAATCAAGAAGGTGGTTCGCTGAGGCCTGCTGGAGAGGAGTGTTCTGAGCATAGAGGAAAAACCCAGGGCTTGTGTGATTGTGAATGATAGAATGGTGTGACTAGCTGAAGGATCTTAACCTCAATTCCTACCCCTACTACCCCCTCCAAACCCCCTTTCCCTTCATTGTAATTAGAATGTATGTATATCCCTATTTGTAAATACACCCTACACTTATTTAAGATTCAGTTGTTCATCAGTAATTTAAGGCGCCCCCAAAGCAGAGCACATTCTACAGTGACAACAGGCCAAAATGAAAAAAAACACAAGCCACAGGATGCTCTCTTGCTCAAAACATCAGAACTTGAGCCGTTGTCTATGAGTGGGTAAATATTGGCCGGTGCAATCACAGTTTGATGGCAGTGCAAACAGGTCTTAATTCGAAGACACAAGCCACAGAAAAATATCTTCATAAAAAAGTAGAGCTTCAACTCTTAGATTTGAGTGGCTACAAATTGGCACCACAGTTTAATGGCAGCGCCAACAAGTAGAGACACATGCCAAAGGGAGGTGTCTTTCTAAAAATAATTATAACTGTAGTCCTTAGGTAAGGAGGGGTTACATTGGCCAGTAGGCATCACTAACAAACCTAAAAGTAAAGACACATGACCCAGTCAGTGATCTCCCTAAAAAAATTGAGTGCTGCAGCCCTCAGGGTTTGATGAGCAAAAATGTACCAGGTGCAAAGCTGACAGGACAAACTGTGGTGCTATTGGGGGGTTGGCAGAGAAGGGAAAGAAGTGCCAGGAGGCGGCTAAGCTGGTACCAGTCAACACTATTCAATATAATGCAGGCTTAAGCAGCAGAGCCAACAGAAGGGACATCTAGGTCTAGATATCTTTTCATTTTGCAAGCAAATTTTTCCCTTAGCTTAGTAAATTTGTTTAAAATTCACTATGTTGAGAATACCCAATATGTCCAAGAAAAATTAAAACGAGTAATTTTGCATGTATATAATTTGATGATTGACGTCATTACAGCTTTCCCACATTCACTAAGCTACGTGTAAATTCCCATGCAAAGTGAATATACTTTACTCTTTCAGTAAATGACCCCTCTATGAATCCCTTCGGCATCCAAGATTCCCACTCTCATGATTACTGCTTTGGTAAATCAAATAATTTTTTATAATTATATTATTTTGTATGTATTCTGTTGGGCTTGTCATCTATTTCTGGGATACAGTGAGCGCTACACTCTCTGGGAAAGAGCCGAGATTGCCTGGACCTCGGTTGAAGAGGTTGCGTTCTCCTCATTTTTTTCCCCGCTAGGCATATCTATGTTTTGTTTTGTTTTCTTAAGAGCACATGTAATTTAAAGCCTAGGAGCATTTGTTAATTGCATTTGTTAAGCATTTGTTATTAATCATTTGTTAATTGCATTTGTTAAGCATTTGTTATTAATCAAACACAGTCTAATCTCTGACATACGTATCAAAACTTACATATATTTGGAGTCATTGTGCTTGGGATAAATAGGGGGAAACAATTATGAAAATATATGAAATAGAATTAATTAGGCCAAATACATTACGCATTATTTAAACTAAAACCTAATTTTTTTTCTCATTTTCCGTCCAATTGTCTGCATTATTCCAAAAATCTTATCTGGGTATTTATGAAAACTGTTAAAAGCCTTGTATGTCCATAAAAGACACATAAAAAAAAACATTTTGGTAGGCAAAGCAGTTAGAGAGTTATTGTGAGATTAACCAATGCATACAGAAACTGCGAAATTTGGACTGGGCATCCAGCTTACGCATGACTCCTGGTCATGCGAGGGTTGAGAACATCTATGAGAGACCGACATTCTTACATTTTATGGAAGAAGTTACTGAAACCTCAAGCCAATTAAAGTTGCCTAGAAATAAAAAAAAATCAGATTTGACAATTTTATTTTCAGCATCAGGCATGAATTAACTTTAAGTGATAATAAGACCTCATAAGTGCCTCCATAAGGTCTTTGTTCCTCAGACTGTAGATCAGAGGGTTAAGTAAGGGGTTAATGAGGGCAGATATGACTGAAAACAGTTTATTTATATTGAACATGTTGCTGGAGGTGGGAACCAAATAAATAAAAATTAAACAGCCATAAAAGATGAAGACCACTGTCAGGTGTGATGT
This sequence comes from Nanorana parkeri, assembly GCF_000935625.1. Taxonomy (NCBI): domain Eukaryota; kingdom Metazoa; phylum Chordata; class Amphibia; order Anura; family Dicroglossidae; genus Nanorana; species Nanorana parkeri. Next base: position 517,694 of record NW_017307115.1, on the reverse strand, counting down.
GCAGGTGGAGAATGCTTTCAGCTTTCCATTGTTACTTTGGATTCTGAGAATGGTACTAAAAATACGGACATATGGAAGAAAGGTCAATAGAAAGGCTCCTAATCCAAAACTAGCACCTGCTAAGAATATGACCACCATGTTTATGAAGGGATCAGAACATGTAATTTGAATCAAGTGTGGAAGGTTGCAAAAGAAGTTCTGGATGGAAGTTGGTCCACAAAAGGACAACCTGAGCAAAAGTAAAGTATGGACCGAAGAGATAGCACATCCTGAAACCCAGGCCATAGAGGCCATTTGAGCACAGACTGTCCAGGACATAATTTGTTTGTAATGTAGGGGGTGGCAGATGGCAATGTAGCGGTCGTAGGACATAGCTGAGAGCAATGAAAGTTCTGAGCATGTAAAGGAGAGGTAGAAAAAGAGTTGGGCTAGACAGGCAGGAATGGATATTGACTGGCTTTTTGTGAGCAAGTCAAAGAGCATCCTTGGTGCGGTCACTGATGAATAGGAAACGTCCAGAAAAGCCAAGTTGCCAAGAAAAAAATACATTGGGTTGTGCAGATGGTAGTCAGTGAGGACCAGGAAAAAAATAAGAAGGTTCATGATAAGAGTCATCAGATAGATCAGAAGGAAGAGCACAAAAAGTCCACTCATGGTCAGTGGATGGTCTGATAGACCCACAAGAGTAAGAGAGGTAACCTTTGTTAGATTCTTCATATTATAAATGTTTGCCTCTGTTTAAATGTATCACCATAGAACAGTAATCAAATAATCAATCTGAAGAATCATCAAAAGGAAAACACGTACGATGTGCCTACAGTTCACGCTCAGGTTTACATGTAGACATTTGTACCAGCTAATGATTTATTTATATAGAATATGATGGCAGTCCCGTAGGACACTCGTCTGTGTTGAGAGATCGCAAAGCTGAAAGTCTGATTAAAGGTCCCTTAAGATCTCATTTATAACCTTTGTGACTTGAGAATTAAATAATTGGCAATAAATTGTGAATACAAATCCACTGAAATCATTTAAAACTTTTTGTCACCCCTTTTTGTTCAATAGCTATGTGGGTAGAGCGATCTAACACACCTAAAAGGAACACTGATTTTCCTTTAGTTTCCATCATTTTGTAGTTATGGTTTTTAAGGCCACGGATTGAAAATTTCAGCAGGCAGCAGCAGCAGACAGCAAGGCTGATAGTCAATAAGAAAAGCTATAGCAGCATAGGCTTTGGTGCGTAAAAATTGTCCAGAGTCACCACAGTTTGGTAACAGTTTGACAACAGGCCAAAATAAAGAATCACAAGTCACAGGTAGCAGTCCTTCTAAAAGCATTAGAGCTTCAGTCCTCTGGTATGGGTGGGTATATATTGGCCAGTGGCATCGCAGTCTGATGGCAGTGCAAGCAGGTCTGAATGTGAAGCCACAAGAAGACACAAGCCACAGGGAGGTATCTTATTTAAAAAAAATAGAGCTTCAGCTCTTATATTTGGGTGGCTAAATATTGGCCAGTGGTACCACAGTTTGATGGCAGCACCAAAAGGCTTTAAAGTAGAGACATAAGCCACGGGGAGGTGCCTTTCTAAAAATAATGACAACTGTTGTCTTTAGGTGAGGAGGGGTTAGATTGGCCATTGGCATCACAGTTTGAAGGCAGCACCAACAAGCCTAAACGGGGTGAGACATGCCACAGTCATCAATCTTCCTACAAAAAATTGTGCTGCAGCTTTCCGTCAAGGAGAACAATGAGCAGCACATCACCAAAATCACTCCAAATCTGGTGAGACTAGAAGGCATAGGCAGTAGTGATTTAGGTGATCTCACAGTGCAGATATACAGCTATGAGGCTCAAGTGGGGATGATTTTTGAAGTAGCATTTCGAATACATTTTAAAATGGAGAGTAGAGAAGCAGGGGGCCTATTATGGTCATGGTATAGGGCCCCTTCACACATAGGAAAGCAGGAAGATGCACACCAACGACATCGGATCACACCCAGCTTTATTAAACCTGGACATTATACACTCCAGCCCTACCTTCAACTAATGTTTCACCCGATACAGGCCTGATTGTTAGACTTGTGCGCCGTCAAAAAATATGTTCCGTTTCGGAATATCCGTTATTTCGTATTTCGTAATTCGTATCCGAAACTCAATTCGGATTCGTACGAAATACGAGCAATATGTTTATGGTGGGGTCTGTACATGAAATTTGAAACAAGTGTGGAAGGTCACAGAAGAAGTTGTGGATGGAATTTGGACCCCAGAAGTACAACCGGAACGAACACAGAGTATGAACCAAAGAATAAATACGTGGGAAGACCCAAATCACAACAGCTAAATGACTGCACATCCTCAAGGACATGATTTGTGGGTAATGTAGAGGGCGGCAGATGGCGATGCAATGGTCATAGGACATAGCAGAGAGCAAAAGGAGTTCTGAACAAGCAAAATAGACAAGGAAAAAGACTTGGGCTGTACAGGCAGGAATAGGTATTGATTGGCTTTTACAGTCGAAGAGCATCTTTGGTCCACTCACTGATGAATAAGATATGTCCAGAAAAGCCAAATTGCTAAGAAAAACATACATTGGGTTGTGCAGATGGTAGTCAGTGAGGACCAAGAAGAAAAAAATGAGGTTTATGATGAGAGTCATCAGATAGATCAGAAGGAAGAGTACAAAACGTCCATTCAGGTGGTCTGCTAGACCCACAAGTGTAAGAGTGGTAATCTTGGTGAGATTCATCATATTATTTATTCCTTCTCAGTGTAAATCTATCACTACAGAACAGTAAGGAAACAGGCAGGAATAGGTATTGATTGGCTTTTGGTGACCAAGTCGAAAAGCATTCTTGGTCCGGTCACTGACGAATAAGACATGTCCAGAAGAGCCAAATTGCTGAGAAAAAAATACATGGGGTTGTGCAGATGGTAGTCAGTGAGGACCAAGAAGAAAATTAGGAGGTTTATGATAAGAGTCATCAGATAGATCAGAAGGAAGAGTACAAAGAGTCCATTCATGGTCGGTGGATGGTCTGATAGACCCACAAGAATCAGAACAGCAATCTTTGTGAGATTCTTCATATTATATTTGATATCACTATAGAACAGTAAGGAAAGGAAAACATATATGGAGTGCCCACATTTTAGGTTCAGGTATCCATGTAGACATTTGATCCAGTTGAGGAAAGGTTGGCAGTCCTGCTGGGCAGTCTGCTGTGTTGTAAGAATACAAAGTAAATCTTTAAGTCTTGTTAAATGTCTCTTAAGATTTAATTTAAAACATTTTTGTCACTTGAGAGGCCTGTTTTCTTTATATAAGTAAAAGATATATGCAAAAACATAAAAAAACTTTTACAAAGGGTTTAAACTTACCTGCGCTCCCATCCAAACATCTGAAGAGTCTCGGGCGGCCACAAAGGATCTTGGGGTGGGCGCATGTGCACTTCAGATGTTCGGCCGGGAGACGAGGAGAGACGCAATTATATAGAGCAGTGTGCACCAGCACAGACTCTGTGGGGCATCAAAGAAGAGGAGGACAGAGGAGTCGGCGCTGGATCGGAGACCCACACCAGCACTGGAGGGACAGCTGAAAAGGACTCTAAAGAGGAAGATGATCGGATTAAGAGGCATCATTTAAGGTAAGTCCCTACAGCAGGATTGGGAAGGGGAAACAAAATTCTGACTCTAATGTCACTTTAAGTGAGCTTTTATCCAGCAGACCACCTTTTTTTTTAACAATACAGGTTTACTTTATTGCATTTGCCTGTTCTGTAACCCAATAGTCTTGACAATGACTACTCTACTCTACCCCCTTTTAGTTGCTTTGAATGAGCCAGTAGTTTCTTCAGAGTACTTAAAGTTTTCTTACAGTACGCCTGGTATGTATGTGGGGTAAAGGCATCTCAAATGAATTTGAAACATGTCGCAAATGCATCTTATATTTGCAGACATTCTAAAACCAGCCCAAGAGCAGGGTGATCATTAAGCCTCCTATTGGAATGGATAGGAAATCTATTGCGCATATGTGGCCCAGCCCAGGCACCTCCTGTGAAGATACAGCATGGCTCACAGCAACCCCAGAGCAAATATCTCCAGGGATCTCGGACAAGTGGATGACTCAGAAGACTTGCTGGTGAAGGGGAGCCCTGCAGATAACTTCGCAACAGGCACAGTCATTCTTTAAACAAGCATGTTTAAATTGGTAACACATTGGGAAAAGGCTGCCAAAATAACTGTCTGAAGTATCATTTTATGCAGCAGTAAGACAACTCTTTGTCCAGTTTTTGGAAACTGATTTACAAAGCTGCCCGATTGGGCTGTAAACTGGCCATACTGGGAGCCTGGGTGCAGCACTTTTCTTTAAGGCAAGAGGTTTGTTCACTTCTTCTTTCTGATTGACTGGCAGGCGTAAGGGCTTTTCTACACCACTTGCATTAATATGTGTTCCTGAAGCATTTTTGGGGGACAAGAAATGAAACATTGATTATTGCCTTTTACAGACTTACTTTTCCCATGAGCATATATTGTCCTACAAACCTTTCCATGTTTCCACTCTCACATATGTGTGTATAGTGTTTCATTATTATCTTCTCTTAGCGTCTCTTTTATGTATTTTTATTCTCCCTCTTACCCCAGGCAAAATGAATGACACAAAGAGCTTTTTATATTTTAATTATTATTGTTATTATTAAAGTATTTTTTGTTGGTTATGCTATAATAAATAAAACAATGACACAATCATTGTTTTATTTATCATCTTTTTTACTTTGTTTTTTGAATTTGGGATATTTAGAGTAGTTATATTAGGGCAGAGTGATTGTGGATTTTATTTATACGGTGTGGTGCATTTTATACAGCAGTACACCTTCTGCTTTAGTAGGATAATGTAATATAGGTGGGTAGGATTAAGACGGGGAGCGCAGATATATTGAGGAAAGTGTTTTTAAATATAGGTATCTTCATAAAGAAGTGACAATATTCTTCTTTCGGAAAATTCATAATTGTTAATTTCCTTGGTCCAAGGTGAAGTTGGTTATTCCCAAAATCATTGAATGACTAGTTTAGATCCTGCACTAATGAAGGTTAGAAAACAGTTTTTCTTAAGTGAATGGTAATTTGTAGACATGTGCGATTCGTTTCGTTCGGACGAAATTTCGGAAATTTGTAGATACGGAGCATCCAAATTTCCGAAATATAACATATACGAAAGCATCCGAAAGCATCCGAAAGCATACGAATCCGAAATTTCGAATCCGAAATTTCGGATTTGGAACGAATTTCGTCCAAATCCTGTGCGTGCGCTGTGTTAACATTTAAACGGATAAAAACAAATAAAGAGAAGGATTTTAATGTCCCTTTAATAGTAAAGACTAGAGCACAGCAACCAGAAATGACAAATGTGGCAATTTTGCTACCCCACCTCAAGTTGAATTTTTGGGAATTCGTCCGAATTCCGAAACCGAATCCGAATTCCGAATCCGACGCGAATTACGAATCAGATCTGAATACGAATCCGATTCCCGAAACAAAACACATATAGGATCCGAAATCCAAAAACAAAATAAACGAAATCCGAAACGAAACAAAACACATTTTTAGCCACTGCACATGTGTAGTAATTTGTATCTAAATCTTGTCATGAATTGGTTCAGTTTTTGGAGGGATTTAAACTCCTCATGAATGCTGCCTTAAGGTCTGCATTCCTCAGGCTGTAGATCAGAGGATTAAGCAAAGGGTTAATGAGAGCATACATGACTGAGAACAGTTTGTTCATACTAAACATATTGCTGGAGGTGGGAACCAAGTATATAAAAATTGCGGAGCCGTAGAAGATGAAGACCACCGTGAGATGTGAGGTGCAGGTGGAGAAAGCTTTCAGCTTTCCAGCTTTGCTGGGGATTCGGAGAACGGTACTGAAAATCCGGACATATGGAAGAAATGTGGAAAGAAAGGCTGCTAGTGAGACACTGCCGCCCATTGTGAAGACAAGCAATATGTTTATGGCGGGGTCTGTACATGTAGTCTGGAACAAGTGTGGAAGGTCACAGAAGAAGTTGTGGATATAATTTGGACCACAGAAGGACAACCGGAGCAAACATAGAGTATGAACCATGGCATAAATAAATGCAACGACCCAAATCACAACAGCTATATGACTACATACCCTCAAGGACATAATTTGTGGGTAATGTAGAGGGCGGCAGATAGCGATGTATCGGTCATAGGACATAGCAGAGAGCAAAAGGAGTTCCGAGCAAGCAAAATAGAGAAAGAAAAAGACTTGGGCTGTACAGGCAGGAATAGGTATTGATTGGCTTTTGGTGACCAAGTCGAAAAGCATTCTTGGTCCGGTCACTGACGAATAAGACATGTCCAGAAGAGCCAAATTGCTGAGAAAAAAATACATGGGGTTGTGCAGATGGTAGTCAGTGAGGACCAAGAAGAAAATTAGGAGGTTTATGATAAGAGTCATCAGATAGATCAGAAGGAAGAGTACAAAGAGTCCATTCATGGTCGGTGGATGGTCTGATAGACCCACAAGAATCAGAACAGCAATCTTTGTGAGATTCTTCATATTATATTTGATATCACTATAGAACAGTAAGGAAAGGAAAACATATATGGAGTGCCCACATGTTATGCTCAGGTATCCATGTAGACATTTGATCCAGTTAATGACTTATATATATATATATATAAAATGTTGGCAGTCCCGCAGGGAAGTCTGCTGTGTTGTAAGAATACAAAGCCTTAAGTCTTCTTAAATGTCTCTTAAGATTTAATTTAAAACACCTTTGAGACCTTTTTATATAAATAAGATTATAGTTATTAAAATATCCATTGAATAAAAATACACTGAAATTCCATGTTTGATTACCAAATATTGGGCAAAGAAGATGAGTAAAAAGCACTGGAAAAACAATCACTGCTTTTCCTTTAGCTTCAGTTATTTTGTCATTACATTTTGCAAATACAAAAAGGTAGATGATGAAAATGGGTATTAAATAAGTCAGAGGACCACAAAAAGTTGACTGATGATCCGTGGACAGAGTCTATTGGGGGGAATGCCAGGGTCCTGAAAGACTCCCAGGAATCAATGGGATGTGGAAATGCTGAAAGTCAGTATTTGGGCAGGAATTTTTGGAGCCTCAAGGTCTGTTATGAGGACATGGAATGCAATGAGAAAAGCACCAGCTTGTACCTTAAGTGGCCCTCTATCCAGCAGGCCACCTTGGCTAAACACATTTTTGTTTTACAATACAGGTTTAGTGGATGTGCCAGGTATATAAACCCATTGGTCTTAAGCAAAAACTCTACTATACCTCCTTTACCACATATGAGCCAGTAACCTAATTTACTGGTCACAAACTATGTTGGCTCAGACAGCTCCATTTCTTCTCACTGAGCCAGAGTGCCTTGGCAAATTGTGCATGTGTAGTAGATTCTCCAGAGCACTTTAAGCCGTCTAGCAAATGAGTAATAAGCAAAAAACACAAAGTTGTGCTCCTGTAATGCTCATGAGATATTGTAGCATGAAAAGTCCATTCAAATTATGTTAGTAAGTAGCCTCAGGCGAAGGACAGTGCTTCCAAATCCAGCTTTGCAGTTTTTGAAGACGCAGAGAGGAGTGTTCATAGAAGCTATAAAGCATAAACAGAAGAGCTCATCAGCGTAGTGTAGCAAGTCTCCTTTATTATAAAAATCTATGACAATTGGAAGTGTTGCAAAATCAGAGGAGTAAATCAGTTGTCCCAACCGTCTCCAACAATGACAGGATGATTAGACTCTATGGATAGAGTCGGAGGTCCGCTCTGAAGGTGGTACCAATACATACCTTTTGCCAGTCTTCCATTCCAGTGTTTGAATTTTATTGGATTTGTATAATAAAGGAGATTTGCTAGACAATGCCAATGCACTCTTGTGAAGACTTAAAGCCTTCCTCCTGCATGCCTGGTATATATGTAGGGTAAAGGCATCTCAATTGAATCTGAAATGCATCTCAAATATTTTCTCTGTGAAAACATTCTAGGACCGGTCTCAGAGTGGGCTGATTATTGAGTTTCCTAAAGAAATGAATGGGAAATCTACTGTGCATGGGTGGCCTAGTGGATACTGTGCATCACCCAGCGGCCCCAGAGAGTATATATCTATGGATCTGTAACTGGATGAGTATAAAGACTTGTTGGTGAAGGGGGGAGGCTGCATTTATATGGCACCCTTACTAAAAGTACAGTAATCCTTTAATCAACTAACATCTAATCTGTCATTTTATGCAGAGATAAGACACATTTTTATTATTGGATGATTATATTTTCATATCAATATTAGTTTAGCCAACATATTTACAAAGTAGACCCATTTGTCTTTAAGCTAGCCAACATGGGAGCTTAGGTGCTCTTTCCAGAAGGCAAGTGGTATGTCCTCTTCCAAAGAGTTTTTTTTTCGTACTGGATTCCATTGGGGGAGATTTCTTTTCACATCCTGTCCAGGAGACGCAACAGAAAGAAAAAGGAAATCTCCAAGTCAAGGGAATTCCCCTCTTATACCATTGTCACTCAAACAGGTATAACCATAGAAAGATTTGCCTTCATTTCCCTTTCTGGTAACAGTTTTAACTTTTTGTATTTCTCATCACTCCATATAGTATGACAAAGCTTTCATTGCTAAAGTATACGAACACCCTTGGAATCTAAACTGGACCATTACCCTGGAGATCATGGGGTCCCTACTGTAAAGTATCCAAACTTTGGATACAAGTAAGCAACCTCATTCACTTTCTTATTCCATTTGAGGGTTTACTCAACAAACCCATCCCTGTCCTTTTCTGCACAGAACAGCTACTTGTTAAACATATATGATCACATTGACCAAGCTCTTGATAGTCAGAGCCTGGAAATCCCGGGCCTCAAAATTTGAAACTTTTAAAACAGACTCGATGGCAATTTGTTTAATGAAAAATTATCAACAATTTTAAAGAACCCCCATGAAAAATGTCTCCTTCTTTCCCTTTTTTTCCATCTCTCCCCTGCCCTCTGTTGCCCCCACTCTTCTCTGTCCTTCTGCCCTTTTCTTTCACACTTATTTGCGCATTAGGACTAAACACCCTCCTGTTTCTACTAATCATTCTATCTGTGACCAGGTCCAATATAAGTCTCAGCTATAAGTCTATGGTGGAAACAATAAAAAAAACCCTGCTTCTATCCCTTTTATACTTTTGTACTGGTATTTCCATACTGTGACATTTGTAAACAATTGCTTCTCTTAGTTGACTCTTGAGCACTTGAGCATCAGAAATGGACTACAAAGAAATAGAAGAAGGTGGCCTGGTCTGATAAATCACATTTTCATGTTGATGATCGGGTGTGTGTGTGTTACCTGGGGAAGAGAGGGCACCAGGATGTACTATAGGAAAAAGATAAGCCGATGGGGTCAGTGTGATGCTTTGGGCAATGTTCTGCTGGGACTACTCGGGTCCTGCCATTCATGTGGATGTTACTTTGACACATACCACCTACCTAAACATTGTTACTGACCAAGTACACCCCTTCATGGAAACGGTATTCCCTGATGGCAGTGACCTCTCTCAGCAGGATAATGCGCCCTGCCACACTGCAAAAACAGTTCAGGAATGGTTTGAGGAACACAACAACAAGTCTGAGGTGATGACTTGGCCTCCAAATTGTCCAGATCTCAATCCAATCGATCATCTGTGGGATGTGCTGGAAGAACAAGTCCGATCCATGGAAGCCAATCACCTCACAACTTACAGAACTTACAGGACCTGCTACTGACGGCTTGTTCATGCACATACATACAAACATACATACACATACGTGGTCCAGACACATACCAGAGATAGAATAACAATTTCAGGTCCGTTATTTTAATGTAACTCTGAATTAATGGGTTGTAACAGTTTTGAATGCATTGTCTATCTGCAGTTTGGGGTACTGTATTTGTTGCCTGTTTGCAAGCACATGCTTTTTAGCCTAGAAATATTTGTCAATTATTAGTCCAATCTTTTTTAACACATGGGCGATGGCTCTGCTGTACAATAATATTGTCCTCTATTCAAGCATTATACCTTGCTAAAGGATCCCAAACAATAGTGAGACACCTCATCCACAACAAATCAGGGGTAATAAAAGGAGCATATCGTAATCTTCTTGTACAGAAATTAGTGCAATCCCCACCTAGATGACAAAAATATTCCAACAGTAAACAATTCCTTTATGTGAAGTGGTTAATTAATGTTCATAGCGCATCAAACTTCAATCCCAGTGATATATATAAAAAAAATATATTGTCCTAGGCCAGTCAAAGATTTAAAGCTATTGAATAAGAAAATGTATAACATCTACAATATATACAATGTTTCTTGTTTGTGTAGAATACAAAACCTTCACATATTTGCAGTCTTTTTACTCAGGATAAATTAGAAAGAAAACAGTTAAAATATATGAGATAATATTAATTATGTAAAATCTGTTAATTTACTAAACTAAAAATGCAAATTGAATTGCTTTTTTTATTTGTTAGCTTTTTATATAAAAAAAACTGAGCTGAGTATTTATGAAAACTGTGCCAGTTAAAAGCTTTATGTGTCCTTAAAAAAACCAAACATGTAAAACACATTTTGGTAGGAAAAACAGTCAAAGAGTTCATGTGAGGTTAACCAATGCATTCTGAAACTGCTACATTTGGACTGGGCATACAGGTTACAATGACCCCTAGTCATGAAAGAGTACATCTATGAGCTCCCGACATTTTTACATTTTATGAAAGGAGTTATTGACACCTCTAGTCAACTTAAAATATACAAGAAACAAAATTTTTTTAAAATTTTACAACTTTATTTTCAGCATCAGGCTTGAACTAACTTCAAGTGAGAATTCAACCCCATAAGTGCCTGTAACGGATCCCCGCCATCTGCGCATGCGCAACCTGCACGTTCCCGCACTGCTCGGGAACGCGCCATTCCGCGCATGCGCAGAAGAGGTAGGTTACCAGCACGAAAATGCGCCATAGCCGTGCACAGGAAATGACATCACTGGCCTTATATAAACCCAGCAGCAGTACCACCATGTTGCTGGTTTATCGTCAGTTAATCCTTGTTCCAGTCTTTTGTGTTATCTTGCTAGATCCTTGTGACCCGGACTTCCTCGACAAACCTTGAATTCTGCCTGCCTTGACCACGGAACTGTTATTTGACCATTCTTCTGCCTGACCCCTTTTGTACTGGAATTGCCCGCTTGGAACCTGACCTCGGCTCGTCTCATAGGATTACGGCTTGCACGGTGCTCAACACCACTGGCATTCCTGCCACTTGCCTCTTGTCCTAGGTCGGTCAAAGATTTAAATCTATTGGATGGAATTTTTTTTTAATAATATCTAGAATATACACACTTGTTTCTCGATCATACAATACAGTTTACACTGGGGGGCCATGGAGGTGATTGGAACATCTGAATCCAATGATTTGGAGGGGTGTCCCAATACTTTTGGCAATATAGTGTAAGTATGATAACCTACACATACTGCAAATCCTTGTGCTCATGATAAATAAGAGAAAATTATTTAGCTAAACTATTTGAAATAGTATTAATTATGCAAAATAAATGAATTAAACTAAAAGTGCATTATTTTCCACATATTGATAAGCTTTTAATAGAAAATATAAGCTGGGTATTCATGAATACTGCATGTCGGGTAAAAACCTTGTATGTCCATAAAAAAACTGTAAAAATATTTTGTTAGGCAAAACAGTCACAGAGTTTAACTATGCCCAGTCCAAATGTATCAGTTTCAGTATTCATTAATGCATACTGAAACTGATACATTTGGACTGGGCATACAGGTTACAATGAATGACATGAAAGGGTTGAGTGTAACTAAAAGCGGCCGACATGTTTACCTTTTATGAAAAATGTTACAGAAACCTCTAGTAAATTGAAAATTGCCTAGAACCACAAAAGTGTCAAATTTTACATTTTGTTTATTTTCAGCATCAGGCATGAATTAACTTTAAGTGATAATAAGACCTCATAAGTGCCTCCATAAGGTCTTTGTTCCTCAGACTGTAGATCAGAGGGTTAAGTAAGGGGTTAATGAGGGCAGATATGACTGAAAACAGTTTATTTATATTGAACATGTTGCTGGAGGTGGGAACCAAATAAATAAAAATTAAACAGCCATAAAAGATGAAGACCACTGTCAGGTGTGATGTGCAGGTGGAGAATGCTTTCAGCTTTCCATTGTTACTTTGGATTCTGAGGATAATACTAAAAATACGGACATATGGAAGGAAGGTCAATAGAAAGACTGCTAATCCAACACCAGCACCTGCTAAGAATATGACCACTATGTTTAGAAAGGGATCAGAACATGTAATTTGAATCAGGTGTGGAAGGTTGCAAAAGAAGTTCTGGATGGAATTTGGTCCACAAAAGGACAACCTGAGCAAAAGTAAAGTATGAACCAAAGAGATAGAACATCCTGTAACCCAGGCCATAGAGGCCATATGAGCACAGACTCTCCAGGACATAATTTGTGTGTAATGTAGGGGGCGGCAGACAGCAATGTAGCGGTCGTAGGACATAGCTGAGAGCAAGAAAATTTCTGACAAAGTAAAGGAGATGTAGAAAAAGACTTGAGCTAGACAGGCAGGAATGGATATTGATTGGCTTTTTGCGACCAAGTCAAAGAGCATCCTTGGTGTGGTCGCCGATGAACAGGAAATGTCCAGAAATGCCAAATTGGCAAGAAAAAAATACATTGGGTTGTGCAGATGGTAATCAGTGAGGACCAAGAAGAAAATAAGAAGGTTCATGATAAGAGTCATCAGATAGATCAGAAGGAAGAGCACAAAAAGTATATTCATGGTCAGCGGATGGTCTGATAGACCCACAAGATTAAGAGAGGTAACCTTTGTTAGATTCTTCATATTATTAATTTCTGTCCCTCTGTTTAAATGTACCACCATAGAAGAGTAATAAAATAATCAATCTGAAGAATCATCAAAAGGAAAACACATACAATGTATCTACAGTTCACGCTCAGGTTTACATGTAGACTTTTGTAAGAGCTGATGATTTGTTTATATAGAATATGATGGCAGTCCCGTAGGACACTCGGCTGTGTTGTAGGTACACAAAGCTGAAAGTCTGATTAAAGGTCTCCTGAGATCTCATTTATAACACCTTTGTGACTTGAGGGCCCTTTTCATAGAATTGTTATTAAAATTTGAATTGTGAATAAAAATACAATCAAATCATTTTTAACATTTCGTCACCCATTTTGTTCAATAGCTACGTGGGCAGAGGGATCTAATACACCTACAGAGGAACTTCACCCTTATCTTTGAAATGACAACAAAGAACCCTTTAGAAATGTTTAATAATGACAATCTGCAAACAGATACTTCTAGATAATGGCCGGCTTTGTATTCTTTGCATACCTTATTTCTCTAAATGCCGAAAGTGCCATTTTTGTGCAGATATATCGGCGCATCCCAGGTTCCTTTCCTCCCCACTGGGCGCTGCTCTGTGTCCCAGCGGGGAGGAGAGAAAGTGTGGCAGCCGGCCGAGCGCTGCTGGAGGAGAGTGCTGTGAGCGGTGTCTCTCCTCCCACACTGCTCTGGCAGGGCGGTGTGTGGGCGGAGACAGCCCACGCTGTCACAGGAGGCTGAGCTCTCCTCCCTACTCCGCTCGCTCTGCCTCCTGTGACAGCGTGTCATGAAGGAGAGCGGGTGATCAGTGATCAGTGATCGCTAAGTGTTTGTAGATAATTGAGGACATGGTATGTTTACTTTATCCTCAATTATGAAGGAATGGGAAGTGATCTACATCCCCTCCTGTTCATTCTTGATTGTGGTTATAGTAAACATACTCTGTCCTCATGTTATCAATGAACAGGAACACTCAGAGGATTCCTGTTCATTGATAACTGGGGGTGCAGAAAAAGAGATTGAGAACTTTGTGTCATCAATCTCTTTTACTATTTTAAAAGGGAAATATCAGGGGTCTGTTTAGACCCCCAAAATTTCCCCCGAAGCCCCTAAGAGTAAAATAAAAACATTTTTCGGTTTCGGCCTGACAATTTTTTAATTTCGGTTTCGTTTCAGTTTTGGAATTTCCATTTCGGTGCACCTCTACAAATGAATATATCTCCCTTTACTTCCTGGAACTCTGGCACATGTGACTATGACATGTGACCATGCGCATCATCTCAGGGGAAGATAATACCTTTCCCTGAGATCTCGTGAGATTACAGATGAGATTTCCCAGCAATGCTCTGCTGATGTAACCTTCCCAGGATGCAACGCTTGGGCAGGATTACACCAATTGTGGACCAGGAAGTAGAGAAACACTAATTGTAAGTAAAATAAAAATGTGTTTATTTATCTAATGAATGTAAGATGATTTCATATCATCATGCAGAGCTACATGCTGGGGGGGGGGGGGGGGTTTCTTAGTGAAAGGGGGTAAAGGTAAAGGAACACTGTCTTTTTTTAATTTATTTACATTCCATTTTCAATTTAATTCCAGTTACAGTTTTTAAGGGCTACTGATTGAAACTTTCATTGGACAGCGGGTTGCATAGTCAGGATGGAAAGCTACAGCCTCCAGGGTTTGGTTTGTAAGTATTGGCCAGGGTCACCACAGTTTGGTAGCAGTGACAACAGGCCAAACTGAATAAACACAAGGCACAGGTGGGTGTCTTCCTAAAAACATTAGAACTTCAGCCCTCAGGTATGAGTGGGTAAATATTAGCCAGTGACATCACAGTTTAATGGCAGTGTAAACAGGTCTAAATGTGAAGACACATGCCACAGGGAGGCATCTTTATAAAAACAATTGGGAGGCAAAAAACTGTCAAGTGGTACCATAGTTTGATGGCAGCACCAGCAGAGCCGCATGACATAGGCAGCAATCTTCCTAAAAAAAGTAATGTACCGCAGCCCTTAGATTTTGGTGGGTAAAAATTTACCAATAGCACCACAATTTGTCACCAGCAACAACAGGTCACTCTGTGGTGTTACTGGTGGTGGTGGGGAACTAACAGGTCAACCTGTGGTGCTACTGGTGGTGGTGGTGGTGGTGGGTTGGGTAGTTGGCAGGAAAGGGAAAGAAGTAATGGAAAGCGGTGCCAGGAGGTGTTTATGCTTGTACTTGGCAGTACTAGTAATTCTCACACAGGCTTAAGCAGCAGAGCCAACAAAATTGACCTGTATCTAGTGTTTCTTTGTAAATGGAATGGAAATTTTGCAAATTTAAATTTAAGGCTAGTTTCTGGAGAATTGGACTCTCAGGATGAGCACAACAATGGTCTCCTCCACAGAGTGATCGAGGTAATAAAATGGTTGCATCTCCCACCAAATGCGTTATCCCCTCAAACATCAGTGGAGTCCCCCTGGATGCATTCCTGCAGTGAACAATATATTTATGCAATATTGTGCCGAGCTGAAAAAACAATCAAATATAAACAGTGAAATATACAACAATGGTTATAGGCCGAACTCAAACCACATAACATACACAGTGAGATAAAGGCCGAAACGAATCAAACGATGCACTGCAGATAGCGGATCAAATAATGCGATGCAACGTGTACAGACCACACGAGCAGTCCTCTGAAGCAGACTTTGTAGTGTGCAGGACAACAGACTGATAATCCTTCACCTCCACCAAGTGAATGCACAAATTACAATGGCACAGGGGATTCCCTCAATGTACTTGAGTACAGCAGATGCAATACAGCACCCGTCCATCGAGCTCCACTGAAGTGATGACGTCAGATGATTCTGCCCGTCCAGCGCGACTTTGTCAGGGTTAGGGTTTTTCCCTTCTTAAGAGTTTCCCCCTCTTAAGGAGGGAAAACACGCTTGAGACCTACTCTGTCGGAATCTAAGAAGTTCCAGGAGTTCGCCTCATCTTAGGGCTTCAAAGCTACAGTCCCTCAGATCTCTCAGGATTTGGAATTCCTTCAAAAAGGGTCGGACATGGGTTTGAGTTTGAATACCCTCAAAGGACAGGTGTCAGCGATTTCGGCCTACACAGGAATCAGGCTGGCATCTGACGGTCTAATTGAACCATTCTTCAAAGCCGTCATCAGAGTGAAGCCCCCTCGAAAGCTACTATTTCCTAAATGGGATCTGCCTTCAGTTCTGGACTTTCTGGCCTCGGTGCCCTTTGAAGGTCAGATATCTCTCTGACACATCACCTTGAAGGTGGCCTTCCTGGTGGCAATAACTTCGGCCAGAAGGGTTTCTGAACTGGCAGCATTAGGGTTCCAGAAACCTTTCACTACCTTTTTGGCAGACAGAGTTGTCATGCTCAGGTGCTCAGGTTTCAGTGGCGTAACAATAGCCATAGCGACCCAGGCGGCCGCTATGGGGCCCGGGCACAGGGGGGCCCGGCCAGGACACCCCCCTGATGCCGTGCGGGCCGCCTGGGTCGCTATGGGTTCGAACGCGCCGCTGTTCAGATCACCGTGATCTGTGCAGTGCTGCGTTCTTCTCCATAGCCACTGCTGAGTCAATGAGAGTGGAGGAGGCTGGACGTAGCGGGGAGGAGGAGGCGGGGCCCGGGGGGGGCAGCATCAGAGAAGGAGGCGGGGCCGGGGACAGAGGGGGGTGCGGGCCCGG
>NW_017307115.1:498971-500911 GCF_000935625.1 Nanorana parkeri | reverse complement strand
GAGCCCACCATAGAGAGTCTATGGTGGGCTCTGCAGGGTCACCCTCAGGTGAGCTATGTGGGCTCTTCAAGGGGTGTAACTAGAAATCACAGGGCCCCATACAAAATTTTGCTATAAGGGCCCTGTGATTTCTAGTTATGCCCCTGTCAGGTTTGTCCCAAAAGTCGTGTCGAATTTCCACATGAGACATGAAATAGTCTTACCTACCTTCCAGTCTGCGGAGGGTGAACAAGTACATCACTTGGATGTGGCAAGTGCGCTAAAGGCGTATATTGCATCTGCGGACGATATACGGGCCACCAATCACCTTTTTGTCGTTCCTTCTGGTGTTAAGAAGGGCTCAAAGGCCTTGTGTAGACTCATCGCCTCCCGGGTCGTCAGAGCTATAACCTTAGCCTACAAAGAAAAGTATGTCAACGTCTTGGCCAGCGGCAAGTCGAGTATCTTTGAAGGCGATTTGTAAGGCTGCCACGTGGTCGTCAGTTCATACTTTCATGTCCCATTATTGTATAGATCTGGCAGCACTGACCACGGTAGAATTTGGCCGTGCTGTGATTTCTGTTGCGACAAGCTCTAATTTAATATTGATTGCCATCCCCCGGCCCCCCGTATGTTGCACAAGTAATTTCCCATTAGTGTGCTGACATGGAGCTGACAGGAAAACCGGAAAATTGTATTCATACTTACCAGCAATTTTCCTTTCCTGTCTAGCTCCATGGCAGCACAATTCCCACCCGTGCAGTCGGATAGTTACGGCACAGCGGGCTGGGACAGCTGGGAAAAATTTAATGTTACGATCCTGATAAGTGGGAGGAGAGAGGGGATTAACCCATTAGTGTGCTGCCATGGAGCTAGACAGGAAAGGAAAATTGCTGGTAAGTATGAATACAATTGTTTCGGTTTTATTAGGCTGACATTTGAGAGGAAGAGCCTATGCAGGTTTTTCTTTGTAAAAATAAAAATTAGAGTGTTTGTTTTCTGAGATGTCAGAACTATAGCAAAGATTTGATGCATTGCATAGTATGTTAGCCTTTTTATTAGGCTGAATTAGTCCTTAGGCTTGCTGGACAAGTTATTGTTATCAAAATGACATAGGAAGTCCTCCAGAGCCCCAACTGAGTGTTGTTTAGTTTTGGGTGTAGTTTATTGTTACTTTTCCCACTTAAAGTGACATTAAACCCTCAGATGTTTTAATAAAAACAATACTGTAATGTGCGCCTTACTGTAATCCATGGTAGTTTCCCTTCTCTTTGCTGCTCTTCCTTTTAAATCCTCATGTCTTCTCATGCTTGGGGAGAACTTCCCTTTGCAGCTGAGTTCCTCTTCCTGTAGTGCTGGCTCAGGTGGCAAACGCACACACAGACACCATGTATCCATTCCTGAGACAAGGCAGTCTGCTGCAAAACAGAAGTTCTGACCAGCATGAGAACAGATACAGATTTAAAAGGAAGAGCAGCAAAGAGAAGGGAAACTACCATGGATTACAGTAAGGCGCACATTACAGTATTGTTTTATGTTAAAAAATCTGAGGGTTTAATGTCACTTTAAGTGGGAAAAAGGTGTTGAAACAAAACCTTGATAAAAGTGAAGAGACAGAAGAAGTGTACTCTTACTTTAAATGTTTAACCAGTTCCCGCCAATGCGACAGTGCCGTCCGTCCGTTTTTCTACTACGGGCGGACGGCAACTGGTTAAAGTTACTTTTCTAACCACCCTTTTTTATTTATATATCAAAAATATGCACGCAAAAAACAAAAAGAAAACAAGCAAAATGTCAAAGGAGAGGCAGATGAAAACGAATATTTCCTCCTTGTTTTTGGTGGTGTATTTGTTATTATTTGAGGTTTTTTTGAGTCCAAATAGCAACTTCAAAACATGTAAAAATAATAGTTTTTTTTTCTTTTTGGTGGACATTTTGTTTTTACTTGCAGCTTATTACAA
>NW_017307115.1:497843-498849 GCF_000935625.1 Nanorana parkeri | reverse complement strand
CCTATTGTCTAAAAAAAACCCCACAAAATAACAGCAAATACAGCAAAAAAGTGGAACCCCAAGGTAAAGGTCCAAAGACTACAACATATTTTAACTAATTTTTGTTTTTTTTTATTGTTAAATTATTTTTTTTTAACACAACACACTGAAAAATAGCACAGCAATAAATACCCCCTCAAGAATGAGAAGAATGGTTTTCTTTGTTTTACCAATATTTTTTGTGTATTTTGCACTTACATTATGTTTTCTAGACAATAAAATTAGGAAAAAGGGTCAGAATAGCAACTTTTACGCATTTAACACTGGGTGCCTGCTTTTGTTTCTGTCTCAAACGTGAAAGCTACTATTTGGGCTTTGGTTTAATCTGTTGTTTAAAAACATCAAATTAAAAAGTGCGCAAACACAAGTGACAAAAAATCAAGGAAAAAAACTAAAACATTGTACGGCATTTTAAAATCGATTTTGCTTTTCCATTTTTCCATTCTTTTGTGTATATATTGTTGTTATCTGAGATTATGCAGACACTATGCATTTCAGAGGGTGAAAAAAGGCTAATGTAAAGGGTCCATACCCCCTTTAAATATGTTTTTGCTTTTTTTCATTTTTTTATTTTATTTTTTAAATACTTCTTTATTAACTGTTTTCAACTACATATATAATATCATTACAATACACAGAGATATATTGCATATGGTACACAATGAAGATTGACAAATAGTTATTTATGAATGGATAAATTGCATAAGGAACATTAAATACCAGAAAAAAAACAACCTACAGTTTTCTGTCAACACATTTTTCAATGTGCTATTTTAAAGGAGAACTACGGGGTTAAGGCTTTTCCCCATAGTTCTCCTTAGGGTTACGGGAGGACACAAACTAGCGTCCTCCTGTCACCCTAGGCTCAGTATACCGCGAGCTGTAGCTCGCAGAATACTGAGACGCCGCAGTATACCGCAAGCTGCTGCTCGCGGTATACTGAGCCGCCGCAGCTGAAGCGGATCCC
>NW_017307115.1:474733-497792 GCF_000935625.1 Nanorana parkeri | reverse complement strand
GCTGCCTCCCTCCAGGCAGAGCCAGCTGTACCCGCCCCCCCCCCCGTCCGTTCCGCCAGTCAGCGCTGGCGGATCGGAGCGGGGAGGGGAGAATCCAGCCCCTCCCCTGTCATGGCAGAGAGCCGTGACAGGATCGAGAGGCGAGCAAACGCCGATATGTGTTCCCTCACCTCCCGATCTACTGAGCCGACCTGTGACAGTCTCATTATCACAGGTCGGCTAGAACTATGAGGTGAGTGAAAAGCACTCGCCTCATAGTTCTCCTTTAACGCTGTTGTCTAAATTACCTCCCCTAACAGTAAGCTGCACCCAAAACAAAAAAGATACTCATTAAAGTGGACCTTTACCCTTGTAACAAGGACACTCGATTGCATTCACGAAATGCAGTTTTTATTATGGCAAACAGAAAAAGTATTTTCCGACAACAGGGTAGACTTCCCCTGTTACACAAGAAGAGCCAACATTCTCCTCATAATCAGCTTTTCTGCAGCAACATAAATGGCAGTCTTTAGTTTTGCTCAGTAGCTTTCCCCAGCTCCCAGCTGCTCATCACACCTCTGTGTGATACTCACACTGCTCACCCCTCTTGAGCCCTCACTCTGCTCTCTCAGCAATGTGGCCAACAGGTCCTAGGGTCACCGACTTTCCCGACCTCTCCCAGCCTCCCCCGGCTGTTCTACGTGTGTCCAGCACGCACCCGAGTCTGCTGTGGCCTTGTGCCTCCTGCACACACACAACTCTTCCTGAGCACTAGGCTAATGAGGCTGCTCTCAGCCCCCTGATCATCCCAAGCTGGTCATTGGTAACACCTGGCCCCAGGACTGGAGATCTCATCCCACCCAGAGCTCTAAGAAATCTCCAGAGCTCCAGATCCCAGTTACAATTCTGAAAACCTGGAAGAATCTGAAAGGCCAGGTTCTTCCTTTATAAAATGGTTTACACTCTGGACCCTCTCAGCTTCTCTGGCTGAGAGTCCTGGGTGCCATAGTTGCCAAACTACACTGTGGCATTGGCTTACACTGCAACAACCCTTTACCCCTCACACTAAAACTCACCTTAGCATGTAGCCCTGCATGCTGATAAGAACTCATCTTACATTTATTAAACAAACATTTTTCTTTTACTTACAATTATTGTTTATCTACTTCCCAGTCGTCTTGGGTATTGGTGATGTAATCTGTGCCCAAGCATTGCATCCTGGGAAGGTTACATCGGCAGAGCCTTGCTGGGAAATCTCATCTGTAATCTCACAAGATCTCAGGGAAAGACGGCACAAGTCACATGACTCGCTCTGCCCCTTTGTTGACATTCAGGAGCAGATCTGTCATGCTGCGTCTGGTGTTCGCCAGGTTCAGTCGTAGCGGCAGGTCTCAAGTCGGCGTTTCCTTTTCGGGCAAGTTGGCCCCCGTCGTCCATTGTGATTGATGTAGATCTACATCTCTGGATGACATGGTTGACCTTTGGACTACATCGATGGACTTTTTTCTTTTTTTTTCAAATAAAGGTGTGGTGTGTTTATTTACAATTTGACTGTATTTGGTGAATGAGTAGGGGTAACAACTACACCTTACTCATTAATGAGAGGGGGCGGCATCTGGGTGCCCTCTTTCTTAAAGGAGGCACCCAGATTCCTATAAGCCCCACTGCCCTCAGACCCCCCACAAGCATCGGGCCAGGGTTGTGGTGAAGAGGCCCTTGCCCACCTCAACATGGGGACAAGGTGCCTTTCCGGGAAGGACCCTCCCCATGTTGAAGGCATGTTGCCTGATATGGTGCAGGAGGGGGGGGGGGAGCACACACTCGTCCTCCCCTTTCCTGTTCTGCCAGGCTTCTGCTCGGATTAAAGGTCTGATATATGATTTTAGTCCTCAGGAATGCTTCATGAAGATCTCTGTTTTTCAGGCTGTGGATCAGATGATTGAGTAAGGGGTTGATGAGGGCAGATGTGACTGAAAGCAATGTGTTTACAATAAACCTATTACCAGAGGTGAGAAACACAAACAAAGCCAAATAACAGTATGACATGAACATCAAACTTTCAGTATTGATCGATAGGTAACATGACTCTACAACTGCATTAAATAGACTGAAAACATATTCAAGTTGAAAATTGAATATTTACGATAAAAGCTTTGTCATATTTAAAATATGGAGTAAAAACACCTAGAAAAGTCAGTTAAATCAACTATAGTCATAAAAAAAAAACTTCTAAAAATCAAAAAAATAAAATGACTGTACAAAGAACGATGCACAAGCGAACACATTGTAAAGTACTGTATAGGATTCTGCTTTGTGTTAGGCTGTGCTCTGAAGTTAAAATTATGTAGAACCAACATTTTTACCAGATGGAGTTATCACAGAACCAAAAGTTGTAAAAAAAAACCCAGTACAAGAAATTTATTTTAATGAGCTAAAAATCATTCTTGGTTTAATATTTGGCAATTAAAAGTCCTCAGGAATGCCGCATGAAGATCCTTGTTTCTCAGGCTGTAGATCAGAGGATTCAGCAAGGGGTTGATGAGGGCAGATATAACTGAAAGCAATGTGTTTACAATAGGAATATTGCTGGAGGTGGGAACCATATACATAGCAAACAAGGACCCATAGAAGATGAAGACCACAGCAAGGTGTGATGTGCAGGTTGAAAAAGCTTTTAGCTTCCCAGTTATGTTAGACATTTTGTGAATGGCAGTGAAAATACGGACATATGGAAGCAACGTACAAGCAAAGGCTCCTGAGCCAAAACCACCCCCTCCTATGAATTCAACCAACATGTTTATGAAGGGGTCTATGCACGCAATATGGAAAAAGTTTGGAAGGTCACAAAAGAAGTTGTAAATGATGTTTGGACCACAAAAGGACAACCTGAGCAAAAAGAGGGTATGCATTAAAGAATTAAGACAGCCAATCACCCAAACTGCAGCAGCCATATGAGCACACGCTCTCCAAGACATCATTTGTGTGTAATGTAGGGGGTGACAGATGGCAACGTAACGGTCATAGGACATAGCCGAGAGTAAGAAGAGCTCTGAGCTGCCAAAGAAGACAAAGAAATATACTTGGGCTATGCAGGCAGAGAGGGATATTGATTGGCTTTTGGTGACCAAGTTAAAGAGCATCTTTGGTGCCGTGACTGACAAGAAAGACACATCTATGAGAGCTAAGTTGGCAAGAAAAAAGTACATTGGGTTGTGCAGATGATAGTCAGAAAGGACCAAGACAACAATAAGGAGGTTTACAGTCACAGTGACTAAATAGGTTAGAAGAAAGAGCACAAAAAGTCCATTCATGGTTGGTGGATGGTTTGATAGACCCACAAGAATAAGAGCAGTAATCTTGGTGAGGTTCTTCATGTTATTCATAATACAAAGCATCTGTCAATTTATTTAACAAAAAAAAATAAAAACAACAAATAGTCTTAAGAAACATTAAATGATAATTTGCGGAGTGTATCCACATAATTCCTCAGTAAATGCTCTTCAGCTCCTGAAATGTACAGATATATAATATTAACAAACCAAGAGGGCATTCCCTTCTGCTGGAAGAGCAGAAGCCATTAGGAATAGTCTTGGGACTTTTAGTTAAAAATATACGCATGCCACCTGAGAGCCACTTATTTTGCATCAAACACATTTACAGTCTTTTACATTTTGAAAATATGAATACAGATATACTGAAAATAAGTTTTTATATATTATAATGTTTTATATTTTAGCTAACAGAAGTTTTGGCCACTTTTAAAAATGAAAACATTGCTTTATTTACTATCTCATTATTTAGCAATTTTATCTTGCACAAAGGTTTATAATGAACGCATGATTTTTTTCTTGTGAAAGCTTTACTTAAAATAATAAAAAATTAAGTTTGCTGAATGTTTGTCTGAAGGGAGAAGCAAAAATCTTATGTATTTTTGAGAATGCCGCCATTTGGGGTAAAATGGGCGAACCAGTTATTCTTACATGTAGCCATGTATGAGGTCCTCAACCAAAGGATTTCTGGTGGAATTATGTTGTCACCAGAGTCCTAGAAATATGCAGGTTACCATGTTATTCAGCTTCATGTTACATTGCGGATGGAGAGCAGAGTTGGATGGAGATGCCTTCAAATAGAAGCTTATAAACGAAACTCCTTTACAAGACTTTTTGAACTGAGGCCCTTAATGTGGTTCAGCTTCAAGACAAAACAGATACCCACTCTGTTACCGGCACTGTGGTGATATGTGGCACACGCAGTGTGTCCCTGGAGAAAAAAGTGGGCTAGATGTACCATAGGAGAATATATTTTTGCTTTTCCTTGTGAAGCTTTATTTATTTCAAACATGCAACATTTCGAAATGGAATTCCCTATATTTTGTAAATTCATCTGCCCATGATCGGGTGCTCAAAGTGAACCTAAAGAAAAATGCGTTCCTTTAGTAAACCAACCTCGATGTGTCAGAGTGAGAGCAAATCCTTCCAACAAATTCACAAACATTAGTTAAAATCTGACAGAGAATACCACTGATTTATTACCGATTGAAACCGATTGCCTTGTGCTGGTCTTTAATTTAAAGTGACACTAAACTCCGGAGTTAAAGCGTTACAATCCCTCCAAGTCCCTGAACTATGAACAACAATGTATCTTATTTGTGTATCACTCGGCTGTAGATCCTCCAATCATCTCTGAGTTGGTGCTGACACTGTCCTTCCTCCTGGAGGGGGGCTACTTCTGTTCCCCATGGTCCCTGTGTGTGTTGTAAAGTAGTCACAGCTCCAAGCTCGCTCCCCCGATGGACAACTAACTCACGTTCAGTTTACTAATTTGTATTGAGATTGTTGTCCATTCTGGGAGCGAACTTGGAGCGGTGACTACTTATCAACACACACAGGGACCATGGGGAACAGACGTAGCACCTCTCTAGAAGGAAGGACAGTGTCAGCACCAATTCAGAGATGATTGGAGGATCTACAGCCGAGTGATACACAAATAAGATACTTTGTTGTTCATGGTTAAGATATTTGAATACATTTTTAAGATTTAACTTCTGAGTTTAGCGTCACTTAAAGGGATAAATTAAGTCACTAAGACAAATACGTAGGCCTCTGAAAATGCTAGTTTCTTGGCTTCTGTGTCAATAACCTGAAAAGGTAACTAGAGTAAAGTCAGATCTCTGTCAATAAATAGGGATTGGAATAACAAAGAGATCTGTACAACATCCCCAAAATTAAAGTATATCAATAATTGCTCTGTCAGTGGACTCAGACTCTTAAGGTGGTACAATAATTACACAAGAATTATTATATGTAAAACATATATATTTTATTGTACAAAGTATAAACCTGATTACAAAATCTTAAAACCAAGCTGGACTCACGTAACATTTGCAAGTCAAAGAAAGAACTAATACCACTGTCACCGTCTGGGAACCGGGGCACTGGTGCAGGAGAGCTCCGGGTTTTGGAACAAGCAGCCACACAAGAGAACAGACACACGTAAGGGCAGGTGCAGGGGCTCACATATGGGAGGATGACCATCCACTAGCAGGATATCTAATCTAGAGATGAATCCATCATTCTACCACTATAGAAAACACGGGTCTGGCCTTATCTTGAGCATCTGGTTCAGTTTTGGGCACCGATCCACAGAAAGGACGTCATTGAACTTGAGAGACTGCAAGGAAGGGCAACAAAATTAATAAGGGGGCTGAAGGACCTGGGCTATGAGGAAAGATGAAAGACATTGATCTTATTCCCTCTGGAGAAGTGGCGTTTAAGAGGGGACATGATTTCCATGTACAAATTGATCAACTGATTGGAAAATTCGGATTCCTTATTTTTTCATTCGGATTTTGGGATGCATCTGAATTTTGGAAAATTTGTACGAATTGCAATTTGGAATGAAAGGAATCGCACATGTCTACAATATACAGAGGTCTGGAAATTCATGTGCACACTACACAGACAAATATACAAACATATAGAGGTTGCACTGGATGGACCTGTGTATTTATTCAGCCTTAACAACTAGGTAACCATGTAGCTATGCTCACAAATAAATACATAACAGTTTAGGAAATGTATTTAATGAGCTAAATATCATTCTTGGTTTATTTTTTGCCAATTAAAAGTCCTCAGGAATGCCGCGTGAAGATCTTTGTTTCTCAGGCTGTATATCAGAGGATTCAGCAAGGGGTTGATGAGGGCAGATGTGACTGAAAGTAATTTGTTTACAATAAGCATATTACTAGAGGTGGGAACCATATAGATAACAATTAATGAGACATAGAAGATGAAGACCACAGCAAGGTGTGATGTGCAGGTTGAAAAAGCTTTTACCTTCCCAGTTATGTTACAAATTTTGTGAATGGTAATGAAAATACGGACATATGGAAACACAGTACAAACAAAGGCTCCAAATCCATAACCACCACCTCCTATGCGTTCGACCAACATGTTTATGAAGGGGTCTATGCATGTGATCTGGAACAAGTGTGGAAGGTCACAAAAGAAATTGTAAATTATATTAGGACCACAAAAGGACAACCTGAGCAAAAAGAGGGTATGCATTAAAGAGTAAAGACAGCTAATCACAAAAACTGCAGCAGCCATATGAGCACAGACTCTGCAAGACATCATTTGTGTGTAATGTAGTGGGTGACAGATGGCAACGTAACGGTCATAGGACATGGCCGAGAGCAAGAGGAGCTCTGAGCTGACAGAGAAGACAAAGAAAAATACTTGGGCTATGCAGGCAGAGAGAGATATTGATTGGCTTTTGGAGACCAAATCAAAGAGCATCTTTGGTGCCGTGACTGACACGAAAGACACATCTATAAGAGCTAAGTTGGCAAGAAAAAAATACATTGGGTTGTGCAGATGATAGTCAAAAAGGACCAAGACAATAATAAGGAGGTTTACAGTCACAGTGATTAAATAGGTTAGAAGAAAGAGCACAAAAAGTCCATTCATGGTTGATGGATGGTTTGATAGACCCACAAGAATAAAATCAGTAATCATTGTGAGGTTCTTCATGTTATTCGTAATACAAAGCCTCTGCGTGTTTATTATACAAAGAATAAAAACAAAAAGATAGTCTTAAGAAACATTAAATGAAAAATGTGTGGAGTATATCCACATAATTCCTCAGGAAATGCTCTTTAGCTCCTGAAATGTACAGATATATAATCTTAACCGACCCAAAGGGCATTCTCCTCTGCTGGAAGAGCCGAAGCCCTTAGCAATGGTCTTGGGACCTTTAGTTAACAAAAAACACACACATGCCCCTTGAGAGCCAATTATTTTGTATCAAACTAATTTACAGTCTTTTACATTTTGAAATATGAATACAGATCTACAAAAAATAAGTTTTTATATTTTCTAATGTTCTATATTGTGGCTAACAGAAGTTTTGGCTACTTTTAAAAACTAAAACATTGTTTTATTTATTATCTCTTTATTTAGCAATTTTGTATTGCACAAAGGTTTATAATGAATGCATGATTTCTTCTTGTGAAAGCTTTACTTAAAATAAAATAAAAAATAAGTTTGCTGAATGTTTGCCTGAAGGGAGAGTGAATAATCCTATGAAAAGTGACTATATTTTTGAGAATGCCGCCATTTGGGGTAAAATGGGTGAACCAGTTATTCTTACATGTGGTCATATATCAGGTCCTCAACCAAAGGATTTCTGGTGGAAGTATTTAGTCCTAGAAATATGCAGGTTACAGTGTTATTCAGCTTCATGTTACATTGTGGATGGAAAGCAGAGTTGGATGGAGATTGCCTTCAAGTAGAAGCTTAAAAACACAACACCTTTACAAGAATTTTTGAACTGATGCCCTTAATGTGGTTCAGCTTCAAGACAAAACAGATACCCACTCTGTTACTGGCATTGTGGTGATATGTGGCACATGCAGTGTGTCCCTGGAGAAAATGATGGGGTAGATGTACTACAGAAGAATATCTTTTTGCTTTTCCTGGTGAAGCTTTATTTATCTGAAACATGCAACATTTTGAAATGGAATTCCCTATATTTTCAAAATTCATCTGCCCATGATCGAGTGCCTAAAGGGAACATAAAGAAAAATTTCCTTTAGTAAACCAACCTCTATGTGTCAGAGTGAGAGCAAATCCTTCCAACAAATTCACAAACAGATGATACCACTGATTTATTACATCACTAAAACCGATTGCCTTGTGCTGGTCTTTAATTTAGAGTGACACTAAACTCAGAAGGTAAATCCTAATGCATACAAGTATCTTAACTCTGAACGACAATGTATCTTATTTGTGTATCACTCGGCTGTAGATCCTCCAATCATCTCTGAATTGGTGCTGACACTGTCCTTCCTTCTGGAGGGGGGCTACTTGTGTTCCCCATGGTCCCTGTGTGTGTTGTAAAGTAGTCACCTCTCCAAGCTACCCCTTCCCATGGGATGGACTATAACCTCATGTTTAGTTTACCTATTTGTATTGAGATTGTAGTCCATCCCGGGAGTGAGCTTGGAGCGGTGACTTCTTTACAACACACACAGGGACCATGGGGAACAAATGTAGCCCCCCTCCAGAAGGAAGGACAGTGTCAGCACCAATTCAGAGATGATTGGAGGATCCACAGCCGAGTGATACACAAATACGATACATTGTTGTTCATAGTTCAGGGACTTGAATGCATTAAGATTTAACTCCGGAGTTTTGCGTCACTTAAAGGGATAAATGAAGCTAGCACTGAGAGAAATACGTAGGCCTCTGAAAATGCTAGTTTCTTCGGCTTCTGTGTCAATAACCTGAAAAGGTTACTCTAGAGTAAAGTCAGATCTCTGTCAAGAATTAGGGATTGGAATAAGAAAGTAATATGTACAACATCCCCAAAGTTAAAGTATATTAAATTGCTCTGTCAGTGGACTCGGACTCTTAAGGTGGTACAATAATTACACAAGAATTATTATATGTAAAACATGTACATTTTATTGTACAAAGTATAAATCTGATTACAAAATCTTTAAACCAAGCTGGACTCACTTAACATTTGCAAATCAAAGAAATAACTAATACAACCTTATTCACTCATAACCCCACCAATACATACAACCCCTGCAAGGATATCAGTATGTTACATTAATGTGCTTGATAGAGTCGGGGCTCAATCTACGAGCATGTCAGACCATTGAGATCTGCTTCATCAGAAGTGGAGGTGAGCTGAATTCAGATTTTATATGATAGATGTATAAATTATAATTTTGGAAAGGAATGACAACCATAACCTTTTCCACGGGGAGAGAGGAGGGGATGAAATATTGGGACAAGTGGCTCTACAAATCGGCAAGACACCTGGGACACCAGCAGATTTTTAAATTCTCAAACATTGATAAGATAATAAGTACGACAGCGGAATAGAAGTCCTAAAAGATGCTCACACTTTAATATGCCGCGAGGAGATCCATACGTCGTACTTATACTATATCAACAATCCATATATCAGCTGGAGATTTTTTTAATTGATTCTTTTTATCCTTAATTTCCAAACTTTCTTTTGTGCTATCTTTTTTTAACTTATATTATTAAAAGGAAAATGGCCAAAAAAATTATGTCACATAAACTTCAAACTCTTTGCATTGATTGATAGGCAACATGACTCTACTACTACTTTAAATAGCCTGAAAATGTTTACTATAAAATTGTGCCAAAACCTGATTTAAAAAAAATGTCAGGAAAAACTGTTAGAAAAGTCAGTTAAATCAACTATAATAATAATTAATAAATGTTCTCTGTCTAAAAAGGTATATCTAAAAAAAAAAAAAAAATGACCACACAAAGAATGATAAACTAGCCAACATATTGCTTTTCAGTAGAGAAACCTTGTTGCTGAAATCCTAGAAAGATTTATTTTAAATCATATGATTCTGGTCAAAAGAAGATTAGATACAATTAATGTGAATACATCTCCAGAACCAGATAATTTACACCCATGGGTACTAAGAGAGCTTAACCAAGCTATGACAAGACCATTGGCCCCAAGTTATAGCAGGGCAATTGTTCCTAAGTTGTAGCAGGACAGCTTACTGACTGGAAGCCACCAACTGATTGGCATAAGGCAAATGTTGTATCAATATTCAAAAAGGGTCGAGATTAATTCCAGGAAACTACAGACCAGTTAGCCTCACATCAATCTTATGCAAATTATTTGAGGGAATGGTAAAGCATTATTTTCAGGAATTTGCCAGCAAAAAAAGTATTATAAGCAACAACCAAAAGGGATTTATGAAAGACCGTTCTAGTCAGATCAATCTATTAACGTTCTATGAAGAAGTGAGTAGCAACCTAGATAACAAATGGCTCATTTTCTGAATGGTCTGGGGTTGTTAGTGGTGTGCCCAGCTCTCTGTCTTATTGAGGACGGTTTAAATAGATCAGTTTCAGTGTTTGCTGATGATACCAATTTATTCAGGGTAATAAACTAATTACAAAACAAAGCAGCACTAGAGAAAGGCCATAACAAAATGGGAGGGGGGGCAGTCACATGGCAATTGAAGTTTAATATTGAAAAATTTAAAATTATGCATTTGGGAAGTAAGAATACACATGCAAGCTACTCATTAAGGGGAACTCCTCTGGATTAACCCGGAGATGGAAAAATATTTGGGAGTCCACAGACTTAGCAATAGCATGGAATGCCAAGCTGCTGCTAACAAAGCCAGTGGAATACTATCATGCATAGAAAGGGTGAATCTATAATTCTACCACTATATAAAACAATGGTCTGGCCTCTTCTTAAGTATCCAGTTCAGTTTTGGGACCTCTCCACAGAAAGGACATCCTTGAACTTGAGAGACCGCAGAGAAGGGCAACAGAATGAATAAGGGGGCTGGAGGACCAGGGCTATAAGGAAAGATGACAGAAATTGAACTTATTCCCTCTGGAGAAGAGACGTTTAAGAGGGGATATGATTTCCATGCACAAATTGATCAACTGATTGGAAAATTCAGATTCATTATTTTTTCATTCAGAAATTCAGATGCATCCGAATTTTGGAAAATGTGTACAAATTTTAATTTGGAACTAAATAAATCACACATGTCTACAATATACAGAGGTATGGAAATTCTTGTGCACACTACACAGACAAATATACAAACATATAGAGGTTGCACTGGATGGACCTGTGTATTTATTAAACCTTAACAACTAGGTCACTATGTAGCTATGCTCACAAATAAATATATAACAGTTTAAGAAATGTATTTGAATTAGCTAAATATCATTCTTGGTTTATTTTTTGGCAATTAAAAGTCCTCAGGAATGCCGTGTGAAGATCTTT
The DNA here is from genome assembly GCF_000935625.1 of Nanorana parkeri. Lineage (NCBI taxonomy): Eukaryota > Metazoa > Chordata > Amphibia > Anura > Dicroglossidae > Nanorana > Nanorana parkeri. The sequence goes on along the minus strand of NW_017307115.1, from coordinate 486,497 downwards.
GTTTCTCAGGCTGTAGATCAGAGGATTCAGCAAGGGGTTAATGAGTGTAGATGTGACTGAAAGCAATTTGTTTACAATAAGCATATTACTAGAGGTGGGAACCATATAGATAACAATTAATGAGACATAGAAGATGAAGACCACAGCAAGGTGTGATGTGCAGGTTGAAAAAGCTTTTAGCTTCCCAGTTTTGTCACACATTTTGTGAATGGCAGTGAAAATACGGACATATGGAAGCAACGTACAAACAAAGGCTCCTAATCCAAAACCACCACCTACTATGAGTTCGACCAACATGTTTATGAAGGGGTCTATGCACGCAATATGGAACAAGTTTGGAAGGTCACAAAGGAAGTTGTAAATTATATTAGGACCACAAAAGGACAACCTGAGCAAAAAGAGGGTATGCATTAAAGAGTAAAGACAGCCAATAACCCAAACTGCAGCAGCCATAAGAGCACAGACTCTCCAAGACATCATTTGTGTGTAATGTAGGGGGTGACAGATGGCAACGTATCGGTCATAGGACATGGCCGAGAGTAAGAGGAGCTCTGAGCTAGCAAAGGAGACAAAGAAATATGCCTGGGCTATGCAGGCAGAGAGGGATATTGATCGGCTTTTGGTGACCAAGTCAAAGAGCATCTTTGGTGCCGCGACTGACAAGAAAGACACATCTATCAGAGCTAAGTTGGCCAGAAAAAAGTACATTGGGTTGTGCAGATGATAGTCAGAAAAGACCAAGACAATAATAAGGAGGTTTACAGTCACAGTGACTAAATAGATTAGAAGAAAGAGCACAAAAAGTCCATTCATGGTTGGTGGATGGCTTGATAGACCCACAAGAATAACATCAGTAATCTTTGTGAGATTCTTCATGTTATTCATAATACAAAACCTCTGCAAATTTATTATACAAAGAATAAAAACAAAAAATAGTCTTAAGAAACATTAAATGATAATTTGCAGAGTGTATCCACATAATTCCTCAGTAAATGTTCTTCAGCTCCTGAAATGTACACAATATATAATCTTAACAGACCCAAAGGACATTCTCCTCTGCTGGAAAAGCAGAAGCCCAGAAGCCCTTAGCAATGGTCTTGGGGCCTTTAAATAAAAAATAAACACACATGCCACGTGAGAGCCACTTATTTTGTATCAAACAAATTTACAGTTTTTTACATTTTGAAAATATGAATACAGATCTACAGAAAATAAGTTTTCATGTATTTTAATGTTTAATATTTGAGGTAACAGATGTTTTTGGCAGTTGTAAAAACTAAAACCTTGCTTTATTTATTATCTAAATATTTAATAAAAATTATTATTTAAACACGTAGACATTTTTAACAATTACATATGTCATTATTTTGTAAATATGGGCTATAAAATTTAGGCCCTTTTAGTTGTTTCAGAAATGTTATCTTGCACAAAGGTTTAAAATGAATGCATGATTTTTTCTTGCTAAAGCTTTACCTAAAATAATACTAAATAAGTTTGCTGAATGTTTGTCTGAAGGGAGAATCAAAAATCTTATGTAAAGTGAATGTTTTTTTGAGAATGCCGCCATTTGGGGTAAAATGGGTGAACCAGTTATTCTTACATGTAGTCATATATGAGGTCCTCAAGCAAATGATGTGTGGTGGAATTATTTTGTCACCAGAGTCCTAGAAATATGCAGGTTACCATGTTATTCAGCTTCATGTTACATTGTGGATGGAATGAAGAGTTGGATGGAGATGGCCTTCAAGTAGAAGCTTAAAAACGCAACACCTTTACAAAACTATTTGAACTGCAGCCCCTAATGTGGTTCAGCTTTAAAACAAAACAAAAAACAACTCTGTTACTGGCATTGTGGTGATATGTGGCACACGCATTGTGTCCCTGGAGAAAATGATGGGCTAGATGTACTACAGAAGAATATCATTTTGCTTATCCTTCAACCTTTTGAAATGGAAATCCCGATATGTGTCAGAGTGAGAGCAATTCCTTCCAACAAATTCACAAAGATGAGTTAAAATCTGACAGAGGATACCACTGATTTATTACAATATTGAGTCCAATTGCCTAGTGCTGGTCTTTATTTAAATTGACACCAAACTCCGGAGTTAAATCTTAATGAATTTAAGTACCTTAACTATTAACATCAATGTATATTATTTGTGTATTACTCGGCTGTAGATTCTCCAATCATCTCTGCAATATTGCTGACACTGTCCTTCCTTCTGGAGGGGGGCTACTTGTGTTCCCCATGGTCACTGTGTGAGTTGTAAAATAGTCACCACTCCAAGCTCGCTCCCGGAATGGACTACAATCTCACATTCAGTTTACTAATTTGGACTCAGATTGTAGTCCATTCTGGGAGCGAGCTTGGAGCAGTGACTACTTTACAACACACACAGGGACCATGAGGAACAGACGTAGCCCCCCTCCAGAAGCAAGGACAGTGTCAGCACCAATTTAGAGATGATTGCAGGATCTACAGCTGAGTTATACACTGTGGCAGTGTAAGCCAATGCCACTGTAGAGGATGGCGACCTTGGCACCCAGGACTCTCAGCCAAAGGGGCTGAGAGGGCCCATAAAGTAAAGCAGGTTATAAGGAAGAACCTGGCTTTTCAGGTTCTTCCATGTTTTCCTAAATGTAGCTGGGATCTGGAGCTCTGGAGATTTCGTAGAGCTCTGGGTGGGATGAATTCTCCAGTCCTGCGGCCAGGTGTTGCCAATGACCAGTATAGCTGGATCAGGTGGCTGAGAGCAGCCTTATTAGGAGTCTGGACCAGAGTTCAGAGAGGAGTGTTGGAGTTGTGTGTGTGCAGGGAGCACACAGACAAACTCGGGTGCGTGCTGGACGCACACGAAACAGCCAGGGGTGGCTGGGTGAGGTCAGGAAGGTCGGTGACCCCAGGGACCTGCCGGACGCACTGCTTTCAGACGCAGAGCGAGTGCCCAAGAGGGGAGAGGTCAGGAAGGTCGGTGACCCTAGAACCTGTGGTACACACTGCTAAGAGAGCAGACTGAGGGCTCACGAGGGGTGAGAAGCGTGAGTGCCTTGAAGCTGTGGAAAGCTACTGAGCCATATAAAGGACTGTCATTTATGTTGCTGCTGCAAGCTATTTTGTGTTTGCCCTTTAATAAACTGCATTGTACTTGACTTACCTGAACTACAGTGGAGTGTCCTTGTTACAACACAAATAAGATACATTGTTGTTAATGGTTCAGGGACTGGAATTAATTTTTAAGATTCAACTTCTGAGTTTAGCGTCACTTAAAGGGATAAATTAAGTCACTAAGACAAATACTTAGGTCTCTGAAAATGCTAGTTTCTTGGCTTCTGTGTGAATAACCTGAAAAGGTAAATGTAGAGTAAAGTCAGATATCTGTCAATAAATAGGGATTGGAATAACAAAGAGATCTGTACAACATCCCCAAAATTAAAGTATATCAATAATTGCTCTGTCAGTCAACTCGGATTTTTATGGTGGCACAATAATTACATAAGATTTATTATATGTAAAACATATACATTTTATTGTACAAAGTATAAACCTGATTACAAAATCTTTAAACGAAGCTGGGCTCACTTAACATTTGCAAATCAAAGAAATAACTAATACAACCTATTCACTCATAACCCCACCAATATATACAACCCCAGCAAGGATATCAGTATGTTACATTCATGTGATTGATAGAGTCGGGGCTCAATCTACGAGCTTGTCAGACCATTGAGATCTGCTTCATCAGAAGTGGAGGTAAGGTGAATTTAAGTTGTATATGATATATGTATAAATTATAATTTTGGAAAGGAATGACAGCCATAACCTTTTCCTCATGGAGAGAGGAGACGATTAAATATTGGGACAAGTGGCTCTACAAATCGGCAAGACACCTGGGACACCAGCACATTTTTAAATTCTCAAACATTGATAAGATAATAAATACCACAGCGGAATAGAAGTCCTAAAAGATGCTCGCACTTTAATATGCCGCGAGGAGATCCATACGTCGTACTTATACTATATCAACAATCCATACATCAGCTGGAGAGTTTTTTAATTGATTATTTTTATCCTTCATTTCTAAACTTTCTTTTGTGCTATCTTGTCTAACTTATATTATTAAAAGGAAAATGGCCAAAAAATTATGTCACATAAACTTCAAACTTTTTGCATCGATTGATAGGCAACATGACTCTGCTAATGCTTTAAATAGCCTGAAAATGTTTACTATAAAATTGTGCCAAAACCTGATTTAAAAAAAATGTCAGGAAAAACTGTTAGAAAAGTCAGTTAAATCAACTATAATAATAATAATAATAAAAATGTTCTCTGTCTGAAACGGTCTATCTAACAGAAAAAAAATTATTACCACACAAAGAATGATGCACTAGCCAACATATTGCTTTTCAGTAGAGAATTCTTGTTGCTGAAATCCTAGAAAGGTTTATTTTAAATCACATTATTTTGGTCCAAAGCAGATTAGATAAAATTAATGTGAATACATTTCCAGAACCAGATCATTTACACCCGTGGGTACTAAGAGAGCTTAACCAAGCTATGACAGGACCATTGGCCCCAAGTTATAGCAGGACCATTGTTCCTAAGTTATAGCAGGGCCATTGTTCCTAAGTTATAGCAGGACCATTGTTCCTAAGTTATAGCAGGACCATTGTTCCTAAGTTATAGCAGGACCATTGATCCTAAGTTATAGCAGGACCATTGTTCCTAAGTTATAGCAGGACCATTGATCCTAAGTTATAGCAGGACCATTGAAAAATATAAAATTATGCATTTGGGTGGTGAGAATACATATTCAAGCTACTCAGTAAGGGGAGCTCCTCTGGATAGATCAGAGATGGAAAAATATTTGGGAGTCCACAGACATAGCATGCCATGCCAAGCTGCTTCTAACAAAGCAAGTGGATTACTATCATGCATAAAAAGGTTAAATCTATAATTCTATCACTATAGGAAACAATGGTTCGGCCTCATCTTGAGTATCTGGTTCAGTTTTGGGCACCGATCCACAGAAAGGACGTCCTTAAACTTGAGATACTGCAGAGAAGGGCAACAAAATGAATAAGGAGGCTGGAGGCCCTTGGAGGAAAGATGACAGACATTTAATTTATTCACTCTACAGAAGAGGCGTTTAAGAGGAGATATGATTTCCATGTACAAATTAATCAATGGAGATGTTAGAATTGCTGACAACTTGTTTACTGCAAGGACCATACTGAAGACTAGAGGCCACCACCGGAGACTAGAGGAAAAGAGGTTTAATCTAAAACTGCAAAAGAGCAGAAAAATTGTGGAACTTCCCTTCCCCAGGAAGTGGTATCAGATGAGAGTATAGACACATTCAAGAATCTTCTAGATGTCTTTCTCAGGGAACACACTATGCAGAGCTATGGAAATTCTTGTGCATCCTTCACAGACAAATATACAAACATATATAGGTTGAACTGGATGGATCTGTGTATTTATTTAGCCTTAAGAACTAGGTTACTACAATGTATGTAGCTATGCTTTGTGCTATACTGTGTTCTGAATTTAAAATTGTGAAGAACCAACCTAGGGTCGGGTATGAAAGGCGTTATCACAATACAAAACGTTAACAAAAACAAAATACATATATAACAGTTTAAGAATTGAATTTTAATGAGCTAAATATCATTATTGGTTTAATTTTTGTAGTTAAAAGTCCTCAGGAATGCCGCGTGAAGATCTTTGTTTCTCAGGCTGTAGATCAGAGGATTCAGCAAGGGGTCTATGAGGGCAGATGTGACTGAAAGCAATTTGTTTATAATACGAATATTACTAGAGGTGGGAACCACATAGATAACAATTATGGAGACATAGAAGATGATGACCACAGCAAGGTGTGATGTGCAGGTTGAAAAAGCTTTTAGCTTCCCAGTTTTGTTACCCATTTTGTGAATGGCAGTGAAAATACGGACATATGGAAACACCGTACAAACAAAGGCTCCTAATCCATAACTGCAAACTCCTATGAATTCGACCAACATGTTTATAAAGGGGTCTATGCATGTGATCTGGAACAGGTTTGGAAGGTCACAAAAGAAGTTGTAAATTATATTTGGACCACAAAAGGACAACCTGAGCAAAAAGAGGGTATTTATTAAAGAATTAAGGCAGCCAGTCATCCAAACTGCAGCAGCCAAATAAGCACAGATTCTCCAAGACATCATTTGTGTGTAATGTAGGGGGTGACAGATGGCAACGTAGCGGTCATAGGACATAGCCGAGAGTAAGAAGAGCTCTGAACTAGCACAGAAGACAAAGAAATATACTTGGGCAAAGCAGGCAGAGAGGGATATTGATTGGCTTTTGGTGACCAAGTCAAAGAGCATCTTTGGTGTCGTGACTGACATGAAAGACACATCTAGAAGAGCTAAGTTGGCCAGAAAAAAGTACATTGGGTTGTGCAGATGAAAGTCAGAAAGGACCAAGACAATAATAAGGAGGTTTACAGTCACAGTGATTAAAAAGATTAGAAGAAAGAGGACAAAAAGTCCATTCATGGTTGGTGGATGGTTTGATAGACCCACAAGAATAAGAGTAGTAATCATTGTGAGGTTCTTCATGTTATTCATAATACAAAGTCTCTGTCAATTTATAATACAAAGAATAAACAAAAAATGAGTCCTAAGAAGCATAATTGTAAAATGTGCGGAGTGTATCCACACAATTCCTCAGGAAATGCTCTTCAGCTCCTAAAATGTACAGATATATAGGGGTTGATTTACTAACCTTATAAACACACCACGAACGTGTATACACCTCTGCAGTGTGTTCCCTCCCAGCATGATCTATGGGTGGAATCTAAACACCTTTGTAATGTGTACACACCCAGCAGGTGTGTTGTGCAAAGCCCTGAAGGAATTCCAAGGTGATGTTGGGTAAATTAGCTCTATGTTGTGTTGCTTGCGTTGATGAATGCAAGGAATGTAAATGCATGAGCTAACCATTTTTGTCTAAACTGTGAAGCAGCATTATATATGCATCATGTGCATGATTTTTCCATATATGGCATTAGTGGAAATATGCTTTTAGAGACTTTTTGGTTGATAAATACGTTTTGCTGTGTGAAAATCACACACACCTGGTGTGTGTGTGTGTGTGTGTGTGTGTTTAGGTTAGAAATCACCCCCATAGTCTTAACAAACCCAAAGGGCATTCTCCTCTGCTGGAAGAAAACACATCTGGAAGCCCTTAACAATGGTCTTGGGACCTTTAGTTAAAAGAAAACCACATGCCACTTGAGAGCCAATTATTTTGTATCAAACAAATTTACAGTCTTTTACATTTTTAAAATATGAATACAGATCTACTGACAATACGTTTTTATATATTATAATGTTTTAAATTGTGGCTAACAGAAGTTTTGGCCACTTTTAAAAACGAAAACATTGCTTTATTTATTATCTCTTTATTTAGCAATTTTATCTTGCAATAATCCTATGAAAAGTGAATGTATTTTTGAGAATGCCGCCATTTGGGGTAAAATGGGTGAACCAGTTATTCTTCCATGTAGCCATATATCAGGTCCTCAACCAAAGGATTTCTGGTGGAATTATTTTGTCACCAGAGTCCTAGAAATATGCAGGTTACCATGTTATTCAGCTTCATGTTACATTGCGGATGGAGAGCAGAGTTGGATGGAGATGCCTTCAGGTAGAAGCTTATAAACGAAACTCCTTTAGAAGACTTTTTGAACTGAGGCCCTTAATGTGGTTCAGCTTCAAGACAAAACAGATACCAACTCTGTTACCGGCATTGTGGTGATATGTGGCACACGCAGTGTGTCCCTGGAGAAAAAAGTGGGCTAGATGTACCATAGAAGAATATCTTTTTGCTTATCTTAGTGAAGCTTTATTTATTTCAAACATGCAACCTTTTGAAGGGGAAATCCCTATATTTTGTAAATTCATCTGCCCATGATCGGGTGCTCAAAGTGAACCTAAAGAAAAATGCGTTCCTTTAGTAAACCAACTTCGATGTGTCAGAGTGAGAGCAAATCCTTCCAACAAATTCACAAACATTAGTTAAAATCTGACAGAGAATACCACTGATTTATTACAACATTGAAACCGATTGCCTTGTGCTGGTCTTTAATTTAAAGTGACACTAAACTCCGGAGTTAAAGCGTTACAATCCCTCCAAGTCCCTGAACTATGAACAACAATGTATCTTATTTGTGTATCACTCGGCTGTAGATCCTCCAATCATCTCTGAATTGGTGCTGACACTGTCCTTCCTTCTGGAGGGGGGCTACTTGTGTTCCCCATGGTCCCTGTGTGTGTTGTAAAGTAGTCACCGCTCCAAGCTCGCTCCCGGGATGGACTACTAACTCATGTTTACTTTACTCGTTTTAATTGAGATTGTAGTCCATCCTGGGAGTGAGCTTGGAGCGGTTACTACTTTACAACACACACAGGGACCATGGGGAACACAAGTAGCCCCCCTCCAGAAGGAAGGACAGTGTCAGCACCAATTCAGAGATGATTGGAGGATCTACAGCCGAGTGATGCACAAATAAGATACATTGTTGTTCATGGTTAAGATTCTTGAATGAATTTTTAAGATTTAACTTCTGAGTTTAGCGTCACTTAAAGGGATAAATTAAGTCACTAAGACAAATACGTAGGCCTCTGAAAATTCTAGTTTCTTGGCTTCTGTGTCAATAACCTGAAAAGGTAAATGTAGAGTAAAGTCAGATATCTGTCAATAAATAGGGATTGGAATAACAAAGAGATCTGTACATCTTTAAAATTAAAGTATATCAATAATTGCTCTGTCAGTGGACTCGGACTCTTAAGGTGCTATAATAATTACACAAGAATTATAATATGTAAAACATATACATTTTATTGTATAAAGTATAAACCTGATTACAAAATCTTAAAACCAAGCTGGACTCACGTAACATTTGCAAGTCAAAGAAAGAACTAATACCACTGTCACCGTCTGGGAACCGGGGCACTGGTGCAGGAGAGCTCCGGGTTTTGGAACAAGCAGCCACACAAGAGAACAGACACACGTAAGGGCAGGTGCAGGGGCTCACATATGGGAGGATGACCATCCACTAGCAGGATATCTAATCTAGAGATTAATCTATAAATCTACCACTATAGAAAACAATGGTCTGGCCTTATCTTGAGCATCTGGTTCAGTTTTGGGGCACTGATCCACAGAAAGGACGTCATTGAAATTGAGAGACTGCAAAGAAGGGCAACAAGATTAATAAGGGGGCTGAAGGACCTGGGCTATGAGGAAAGATGAAAGACATTGATCTTATTCCCTCTGGAGAAGAGGCGTTTAAGAGGGGACATGATTTCCATGTACAAATTGATGAAGTGATTGGAAAATTTGGATTCCTTATTTTTTCATTTGGATTTTCAGATGCATCTGAATTTTGGAAAATTCGTACGAATTGCAATTTGGAATGAAAGGAATCGCACATGTCTACAATATACAGAGCTATGGAAATTCTTGTGCATACTATACAGACAAATATACAAACATATAGAGGTTGCACTGGATGGACCTGTGTATTTATTCAGCCTTAACAACTAGGTCACTATGTAGCCATGCTCACAAATAAATACATAACAGTTTAGGAAATGTATTTAATGAGCTAAATATCATTCTTGGCTTATTTTTTGGCAATTAAAAGTCCTCAGGAATGCCGCATGAAGATCTTTGTTTCTCAGGCTGTATATCAGAGGATTCAGCAAGGGGTCTATGAGGGCAGATGTGACTGAAAGCAATTTGTTTACAATAAGCATATTACTAGAGGTGGGAACCATATAAATAACAATTAATGAGACATAGAAGATGAAGACCACAGCAAGGTGTGATGTGCAGGTTGAAAAAGCTTTTACCTTCCCAGTTATGTTACAAATTTTGTGAATGGTAATGAAAATACGGACATATGGAAACACCGTACAAGCAAAGGCTCCAAATCCATAACCACCACCTCCTATGAATTCGACCAACATGTTTATGAAGGGGTCTATGCATGTGATCTGGAACAAGTGTGGAAGGTCACAAAAGAAATTATAAATTATATTAGGACCACAAAAGGACAACCTGAGCAAAAAGAGGGTATGGATTAAAGAGTAAAGACAGCCAATCACCCAAACTGCAGCAACCATATGAGCACAGACTCTGCAAGACATCATTTGTGTGTAATGTAGGGGGTGACAGATGGCAACGTAACGGTCATAGGACATAGCCGAGAGCAAATAGGCCTCTGAGCTGACAAAGAAGACAAAGAAAAATACCTGGGCTATGCAGGCAGAGAGGGATATTGATCCGCTTTTGGAGACCAAGTCAAAGAGCATTTTTGGTGCCGTAACTGACACGAAAGACACATCTATGAGAGCTAAGTTGGCAAGAAAAAAATACATTGGGTTGTGCAGATGATAGTCAGAAAGGACCAAGACAATAATAAGGAGGTTTACAGTCACAGTGACTAAATAGGTTAGAAGAAAGAGCACAAAAAGTCCATTCATGGTTGGTGGATGGTTTGATAGACCCACAAGAATAAAATCAGTAATCATTGTGAGGTTCTTCATGTTATTCGTAATACAAAGCCTCTGTGTGTTTATTATACAAAGAATAAAAACAAAAAGATAGTCTTAAGAAACATTAAATGAAAAATGTGTGGAGTATATCCACATAATTCCTCAGGAAATGCTCTTTAGCTCCTGAAATGTACATATATATAATCTTAACTGACCCAAAGGGCATTCCCCTCTGCTGGAAAAGCAGAAGCCCTGAAGCCCTTAGCAATGGTCTTGGTACCTTTAGTTAACAAAAAACACACACACATGCCCCTTGAGAGCCACTTATTTTGTATCAAACAAATTTACAGTCTTTTACATTTTGAAAATATTAATACAGATCTACTGAAAATAAGTTTTTATATTTTCTAATGTTTTAAATTGTGGCTAACAGAAGTTTTGGCCACTTTTAAAAACTAAAACATTGCTTTATTTATTATCTCATTATTTAGTAATGATTATTTAGCAATTTTGTCTTGCACATAGGTTTAAAATGAACGCATGATTTTTTTTCTTGCTAAACTTTACTTAAAATAATAAAAAATAAGTTTGCGGAATGTTTGTCTGAGGGGAGAATCAATGATCTTACCAAAAGTGACTGTATTTTTCAGAATGCCGCTATTTGGGTTAAAATGGGTGAACCAGTTATTCTTACATGTAGCCATATATCAGGTCCTCAACCAAAGGATTTCTGGTGGAATCATTTTGTCACCAGAGTCCTAGAAATATGCAGGTTACCATGTTATTCAGCTTCATGTTACATTGCGGATGGAGAGCAGAGTTGGATGGAGATGCCTTCAGGTAGAATCTTAAAAACGAAACTCCTTTACAAGACTTTTTGAACTGCAGCCACTAATGAGGTTCAGCTTCAAGACAAAACAGATACCCACTCTGTTACCGGCACTGTGGTGATATGTGGCACACGCAGTGTGTCCCTGGAGAAAATTATGGGGTAGATGTACTACAGAAGAATATATTTTTGCTTTTCCTTGTGAAGCTTTATTTATCTGAAACATGCAACCTTTTGAAATGGAATTCCCTATATTTTCAAAATTCATCTGCCCATGATCGAGTGCCTAAAGGGAACATAAAGAAAAATTTCCTTTAGTAAACCAACCTCTATGTGTCAGAGTGAGAGCAAATCCTTCCAACAAATTCACAAACATCAGTTAAAATC
>NW_017307115.1:473499-474647 GCF_000935625.1 Nanorana parkeri | reverse complement strand
GAGCTTGCTAATGGCGGCGGCTGGACGTGTTCGTCCTTAGCTCCGCAACACCGGACCAGGCATCGGCGCTAAAGTGCCTCATCGCCGCACATAATGGGCCCTTAGAGAGGCAAAAAGTCTCAGGGCTCCAAGCCGGACCACGCACGGACCCCGAGAGCCGTCATCTCCAGCTTCTTTGCGGCCTTCTTCTGTGCCACGCGTTCCGGTGTGGGTGATTCACTGACAGTCACCGCTCACTGCAGGGAGACGATCAGGAAGCGGATCGACTGCATGTTTCTGCTCACTTCCCGATCGATAGAGCCGACCTGTGACAGTTTCTTTGTCACAAATCGGCTCTAACTATGAGGATGAGTGGAAATCACTCTCCTTATAGTTCTCCTTTAAGGGCCCAGTCACACCATAAAGAGTGCGTTCCAGAGCGTTCGGCCTCTGGTATGCAACCCAGCCGGCTCACTTTGTTTTGGAGCGGGAGTGGGTGTGGCGGTGCATTGTAGTCAATGGCACCGAAGCCACGCCCGCTACCGCTGTGCGATCACCAGCACCCGAATGCGTGGTGCATGAGTGCCTGCGTTCCGGTCCAGTGCGATCTGCAAAAAGTAGTGCATTAGGCATTTTTTGCAGATCACACTGGACCAGAACGTAGGCACTAATGTGCCACGCTTTCAGGTGCTGGTGATCGCAATGCGGAGGGGTGGCGTGGCTGTGGTGCCATTGACTTCCAAGCACCGCCACGCCCCCTCCCGCCCCAAAGCAAAGTGAGCTGGCCAGGTTGCGTTCCAGAGTCCCCCTGAGAATTCTCTCCCCCCAAGCCTGTCGTCTGCAGTCAGTAGCGGACCTAGGGAACAAAGGGCCCTGGTGCAAGATTATTTTTGGCCCCCCCCAAAAAAAAAAAATCCCACAAACCCCCCTAACCCATATCCCCTGTAGCAACCACAAAAAAAAATGGAAAAATGGCATTGCTGTATAAAGTACTGCTGAGATTTGTAGTCCTCTATAGAGGGTGCCATTCTGCATTGCTGCAATGCAGAATGGGACCTGCTATATAGAACTACAAATCTCAGCAGTACTTTATACAGTAATGCCATCAATTGGGCTACAAAAAATAATGATTTTATTTATTAACTTACCTTCACCTCCTCTGGCTGTTT
>NW_017307115.1:416596-473437 GCF_000935625.1 Nanorana parkeri | reverse complement strand
TACTCTGCGCCGGGAGTGTCGGAAAGACCTGATACTCCTGGCCCAGAGTTGAGGGGGCCCGTCAGCCGCTGAAAACTGTGGAGGGAGCCTAAAATTAAAAAAAAGCCTACAGGCACTGCAGGGGGCAGCCCTAGGCATTGGCCGTGAGGACCCATCAGACAGCCGCCTGCAGCTGCAGATCGGCTGAGAGAGGAGACCTGTATGTGGTGGCTGGATCTGCGCTGGACCTGCCGGCAGCGACCCCACTAGTTTCGGCCCTGGGTGACGGGTCCCCTGAAGACCGCGGGCCCTCGGGCAGTGCCGACGGACCGAATGGTCAGTCCGCCCCTGAGTAGGATAGTTCGGTTTGTTTTGTCGGCAACTTCTCCACACTCGATTCTCCAGTTAGAGCATGTCCATTCTGCATTGATTGGCTACTTCTGCTACTTCTGCTGCTTCTTCCTCTCACACTGGAGCTCTGCAGGGACTGCAAGGAGCTGATACCAGGTCGGGACGTATGAGTTGATAAATTTACATTGATTTTGGTGTATATATACACATGTATTCACTTTAGTTTAATTAGCGCTGTGTAATTATTTTACATTCATCTATTAGATCCTGAGGATCTATATCGCAGCAGCTTTGGTTTAAATACCTCACTTATTTAATTGGTATAGCTGTAGATCTTTAACTCACTACTTGATAGAGGAGCGACGGACCCTATCGACCTTGACAGGGTGCACCGAGTCCCGGGATACCGCAATCCTGCGTCGCAACAGCCCAGGGATGTTCTGTGTCGTGTCCACTTCTATAAACTGAAGGAGGAAATTATGTCCAAGGCCCGGGAGCGGGGATCCATTGACTTCGACGGAGCAGCCATTACCTTCTTCCCTGACCTGTCGCCCCGGAACATGGCTCGCCGCAGGGCTCTGCGGCCTCTTACAGCGTCCCTACGAGACCTTCACATCCCTGACAGATGGGGTTACCCTTTCCACCTGTCGGTGCATCACAATGTTCACCTGGTGATTCTTCGCTCCCCGACTGATCTGGCGGGATTCACTGCAGCACTAGGAATCCCCACGGTGGAACTGGATCCATGGCCGAACCCCGCGGCTCCCGTGGTCCCTGAGGATCCCTCACTACCCCAATGGACTGAAGTTTCCCATTCTAAGAAATCGCGGAAAGATTATGCCACTCGCAGCTCTCTACTTTAAACAGCCCCGATGCTGGCGACGTACACTGTACGTCGTCAGTCACGAAGGGGTTAATGGTGACGGGTGGATGTCACTGCTTCAACCCTGCGGGAGGATTTTGTTATCTCTTTACCTGGTTTTCTTTTTGTTGTTTTCTCTCCCACATTTTTTGCTTCTGTTTTGCCTCTGGTGATGTTTTGGGTGAAGGATTCCCCCAGTGCTTTACTGCCCAGTGGATCGCAGTTGACTTTTCCTTTGACGGATGCCCTGGCAGCTGGAAGTTGTTTACTGAACCCTGGGACCTGTCCTTATTGCTGGGATCCCTCTGTCGGCTCAGCCCCGAGCATCCTTGGGCACACGGAGAGCCCCTTTGGGGGTGATCCCCTGGATGTACTTATCTTTGACCACCTACTCACCAGAGGATAAGGCACTCTACTGGACGTCCTGGGACCCCCTCAGACTTTGGGACTGTACCTCTACCTCCGTCTGTTACCCATGCTGGAAGTTACATATCCTCTTAGACCTGGTCTAGTGCTGCGGGCCCATGGCGTCTGTAATGTGTATTATTTGTGCCCTGAGATCCCGGGCCTCCCCCAGTCCCACTTCCCTTCCCCCTCACTCCTCTCCCTTTCCTCCATTCCTTCCCCTTGCCTCCCCTGCCCTGGACCTCCACCTGTCCCCTTCTTCTTCCTTCCCTACTTCCCTGCTTCCTCTGCCCTCCCCCCCCTTATATACTATTGTTGGTGTATTTGCTGCTGGCGCCTCTGGGGTTTGCCTGACGGGTGTTGTGTCCACTGCGGGCTGCTGTCCGTCCCTATTCTGCCGGCCCGTGCCGGGTGGTTGCAATAGACATGCTCTCAGTCAGGGGCCGCACCCGCTGGGTGGACACTCCCCGTTGCACCTCCCTCCTCTCCTTCTCGTCTCCCCCCTCCATTGATTGCTAAGAGATCCTCCCAGGTGATGGTTGAGCTGAGCCATGCCTCACTTGGCCTATAATGTTATGTTGCATATGGAACACTGTTTATTGAATGCCCGTTATATTGCCCTGTTGTATTTGGCACTTTAGTTTGAATGGTCGTCATTCGGTTTTGTTTACTCTGATGCCCGGTTCTGAAGTTGGAGTGACCCCGTTGCCCTTGGTTTCTCCACACCCCCCATAGGATGGCCGACTGGGTTGTTGTACACTGTTGCGCTCACCGGAAGACTTTGGTCTTCCCCTTAGGTTTGTCTATGTATTATATGTCTTCTCCTTTCCTCCCCAGTTTGTGGATCTTTTTCCTTCACTTCTTATGTCTCTTGTCTTTTTGTCTTTCGTCTCCCCCCCCTTCTCCTGCCTGGTGCTTCGTGGACCGCAATTTGTGGTCAACTGAAGCGTGGCTAACTGTCCAATGTTGCCAATTAACTTTGTCTCCCTGAATGTTCAGGGATTGAACGAGCCATGCAAACGCTCACAACTGGCTTACTCTATGCATAAGAGGCGTGCACAGGTCCTCTTCCTACAGGAGACTCACTTCAAAGCCCCAGTGGCCCCGCAGCTGCCTTCCCACTATTACCCACTAGTATATACTAGTAACAACTCAATTTCTAAATCCAAGGGAGTAGCCATCTGCTTTCACTCCACAGTGCCTTTCCAACTCCTGCAGGTTGACCGGGATATGAATGGAAGGTATCTCTTTCTGAAAGGGCCCCTTTTCCATAAGACCTACACGTTCGTCAATGTATATCTGCCCAACCAATCTCCGTTGCCTGCTTTCCTCTCTGTTCTCCGCCGGTTGGAGACGTTTGCAGAAGGGTTTATAGTACTTGGCGGAGACCTTCATTTCTCCCTGGACCTCCGCTTGGACACTTCCTCTGGGAAATCCTCTGTGTCTCTTCCACAACTAAATCGCCTCAAGACCCTCCTGCACCGTCTGCAACTGGTGGACATATGGCGGATCCTAAACCCTGCGGCGCGGGATTACACATTCTACTCCTTCCCCCATCGCTCACATAGCCGCATAGATTACTTCCTGGTATCCCACCACCTCCTCTCCTGGGATCCACGGGCTATGATTGACTCCCAGGTGTGGTCGGATCATTACCCTGTCTCCCTGTCCCTCTCTCTTCCCGATCAGCCTCCTTTACGTGGCGATTTAACAAACGCTCCTATGTGACCCGGTCACAGTAGATGCCATTAGGTCCACGGTCTCTACTATGCTAGCCACTCACGCCACGGACGATACCGCTCCCCCAGTCAAATGGGATGCCTTTAAATGCCTCCTCAGAGGTGTTCTCATTTCCCACGCCACTAGACTGAAAAAGGCACGCTCGGCGGACCTCACAACCCTATTGGGCGACATCCACGGGCTGGAACTCCAACATAAGTCTTCACGTGACGCCTCCATATTACTGGCCCTGGAGCAGAAACGCTCACACCTACGATCCCTGCTGGATCTCAGCTTTCTTAAATACAAGGAATCTTTGCGTAGATCACTGTATGAACACGGGGACAAATGTGGACGGCTTCTGGCGCGCTCCGTCCGAACACAAATTGCCCGCACGTATATCCCTAAAATACAAACGAAAGATGCCCAGGTGGTTCACCGTACTGATCAAATTGCGCACGCTTTTCAGACTTACTATGCGTATCTAACCTACCTGTACCGGGGCCATCCCCACCATCCCCGGGCCACCCAGACGATGCGGCTTCATATATTGCGACCACCCCGCTCCCGACCTTCCCGTCTGAGGCCGTTGCCCTCCTTAAAGAACCCTTCTCAGTGGAGGAGGCGTCTGCCGCCATTAAGGGGCTTCCTGCGGGGGAGAGTCCGGGACCGGATGGCTTCACGGGAGCTTTCTATAAGCATTTTCAGGAGCTGCTGACCCCCCTACTCCACACCGACTGCCCCTTCACCAAGCAGTCACAGGAGGCTCATATAACTATAATCCCTAAAGCAGATAAGGACCCTATTCTTTGCTCCAATTATCGTCCGATCTACATCATCAATGTGGATCTCATATTGTATGCGAAACTCCTTGCAACCCGCCTCAGTCAATACATTCCCTCCTTGATCCATTTGGATCAAGTAGGGTTCGTCCCATTCCGCGAGGCCAGGGACAATACTATCAAGTCACTGACTCTTATGCGATATGCCAAAGCCTCAGGCCTTCCACTGTGTCTCCTCTCGGTGGACACAGAGAAGGCGTTCGACCGCCTCAATTGGAACTTTCTTGCCCTCACTCTCATGCAGATCGGGCTGCCCAAATTGTTTGTGGACAAAATTATGGCCCTATACAATTGCCCCACGGCTCGGGTGCGTGTTAATGGTTCCCTATCCTCTCGCTTCCTCATCCGGAATGGTACTAGACAGGGATGCCCACTGTCCCCGTTCTTATATATCCTGGCGATGGCACATCTTGCGGAAGCCATACGACAGAATCAATCTATACAAGGGATACGAATCCGTGATCATCATTACAAACTAGGGCTGTATGCGGATGATGTTCTGCTTTACTTATCCAACCCTCACATCGGACTGCCTTCTTTATTGGGGGAATTTCGGAGGTTCAGATTTGTCAGTAACTTTAAGGTGAACTTGCATAAAACTGAGGCCATTAATGTTTCCCTCCCCTCGTCTGAAGTTGCCTATCTCCGGGACACTTTTCACTTCAAATGGCAAAATACAGCCATTAAATACCTAGGTGTATTTCATAACCCCGAACCAAGCAGACTTATATCGCCTGAATTTTGCTCCACTTCTCCAGTCTACTATCACACGCCTGCAAACGTGGACCTCCTTGCGTCACTCCTGGCTGGGTAGAATTGCCCTCTTTAAAATGGATATTTTACCCCGCTTTTTGTACCTTTTCCAAACTCTCCCCCTTGTCCTGCCCTCTACTTTCTTCCGGCAAATGCGCTCTGCGTTGCTCCGCTTGATCTGGGCTGGTAAGCGCCCGCGTCTGGCCTATCACATCATGACCCGACCCAAGGAATCAGGGGGCCTGGCCCTTCCCGACCTGAAGACATACTGCTACGAGGCCCTCCTTGCCCAGATTCTTGACCGGCCTGACCTCGGAGGGGACCCTTCTGCATATTTGGTGGGACTGTTCGCTCCTACTGCCAATCTGGGACAGGGTCTTTCATGTTTATAACCAGGTCATGGGGACGGACCTAGCAGCCTCACCTAAGATTGCTCTCCTCTCTATTCTACCTGGCTCCATAGCCTCCGTTAAGAGGAATCTACTCCGCTTCTTCTTGGCTGCGGCCCGGAACGTGATACCACGCCACTGGAACACGGTGGTCGCCCCGACCTTGCAGGAGTGGATTGGCGAAGTGGGTTTGATCATGTGCTTTGAAGAGCTGACGGCCTCTTTACATGAGCGTCAATCTCAATGTGCAGCCTTGTGGACCCCATCCCCGTTCTTATATATCCTGGCCTTCACATCCCCAAATGTTCTGTCCCGTGTGCCATGTGTTTTATATGTGCTTCTTTCCTTGTCCTCCTTCTTTAATGTTGTCTGGATGGATGGGAGAAAATGCGATCATACCACCCAGTCTTAAAAGTCTCCTGACTGAGACACACACAGCTGTTATTGAAATATGACGCCTACCATACACTACATGGTTCGATCTGTGTATTCCCGTGTTATTTGAGCTGAATGTACCCATATGCATGCATATGCCTATGTCTCACGACGGAGTGTATTTACGTGATTCTGTACTGCATTGATCTCCATGTTTGCATGTCTTTCATGTTAATTGTCTTAAAACCCTTAATAAACATTTATTATTTAAAAAAAAAAAATCTGACAGAGGATCCCACCGATTTAATCCCGATTGAAACCGATTGCCTTGTGCTGGTCTTTAATTTAAAGTGACACAAAACTCCGGAGTTAAATCTTAATGCATTTAAATATCTTACTATCAACAGAAATGTATATTATTTGTGTATCACTCGGCTGTAGATCCTCAAATCATCTCTGAAATGGTGCTGACACTGTCCTTCCTTCTGGAGGGTGACTACTTTGTTTACCATGGTCCCTGTGTGTGTTGTAAAGTAGTCACTAGGGATGCACCGATACCGATGCTAGTATCGATATCGGTGCTGATTCCGAGTATTTGGGCGAGTACTCGTACTCACCCAAATGCTCCGATGACTAGCACGAGTACTTCCGGTATCAGGAAGCCGGGCAGCGCGTCATTACACGCTGCCCAGTTTCCGATTGGCCGGGAAGCGGATCCATGTTCTCTCGTCACTTGTGATGTAAGAGCATGGAGCCGACTTCCCGGCCAATCAGGAAGCCTGTCAGCGTGTAATGACGCACTGCCCGGCTTATTGATTGGTGGGGAAGCTGGCCAATCAGGAAGCTGGCCTCGTGAGGTAAGGTTACCTTACATTAGTATGTGCAGCCTGTCACCCCTGGGTCCTCTCCAGCGAGAACGCGGCCTTCCTCTGGTACCCAGCCGTAGCCGCCTGGCTGGTCAATCAGGAAGCCTGGCGCTGTATAATGACACGACACCCTGCTTTCTGATTGGCCTGGAAGCTGGCTTCATGCTCCCTCGTCATCTCATGACGAGGGAGCATGGAGCCGGCCTCCCATCCAATCAGAAAGCAGAGCGTTGCGTCATTGCACGTCGCCCGGCTTCCTGATTGGCTGGCCAGACGGCTCCGACTGTGCACCGCGTTCTCGCAGGAAGGCCGCGTTCTCGCTGGAGAGGATTCCGAGTATTTGGTGACAGGCTGCACATACTAAGGTAAGATGGGACTTTCTTGTTAATCGGGAAGACGGGTGGCGAGTCATTACACGCCACCTGGCTTCCTGAATGAGACTTTCGTGACTCGGTAAATGGTATCGGCGAGTACCAAAATACCGCTATCGGTGCATCCCTAGTAGTCACCGCACCAAACTTGCTCCCGTGATGGACTACAATCTCACGTTCAGTTTACTAATTTGTATTGAGATTGTAGTCCATCCCGGGGGGGAAGGGGGGCTTGGAGCGGTGGCTACTTTACAACACACACAGGGACCATGGGGAACAAAAGTAGCCACCCTCCAGAAGGAAGGACAGTGTCAGCACCAATTCAGAGATGATTTGAGGATTTACAGCTGAATGTTACACAAATAAGATACATTGTTGTTCATAGTTCAGGGACTGGAATTAATTTTTGAGATTTAACTTCTGAGTTTAGCGTCACCTAAAGGGATTAATTAAGTCACTAAGGCAAATACGTAGGCCTCTGAAAATGCTAGTTTGTTGGCTTCTGTGCCAATAACCTTAAAAGGTAAATGTAGAGTAAAGTCAGATCTTTAATAAATAGGTATTTATTAGATAAATAGGAATTGGAAAAATAGGGATTGGAATAACAAAGAGATCTGTACAACATCTTTAAAATGAAAGTATATCAATAATTCAGTATTCAATGTATTTGAGGGGAAGAGATAGTACAGGGAACCACGATTTTTCTTTTATATCAATAATTCAACAATTAGCCCAAGTCAGTGGACTTGGACTTTTAGGCCCCATTCACACTGAGCGATTCGCAAATCGCGCGATTTGCATTTTGCGCGATATCACGCGTTTGTCACGCGATATCGCGCAAATGGTTGCATTGAGCAACCTAGAATCGCGGCAAAATCCGCTCCAAAAAGGGTCCTGCTGTAGCGATGCACGACCCACAAAGCGACGGACAGAGCCCCATTGAGATGCATTGGAGAGCGATATGGCGCGGTAAATATCCGCGATAAATTGCTCGGTGTGAACGGGGCCTTAAGGTGCTACAATAATTATACAAGAATTATTATATGTAAAACATATACATTTTATTGTACAAAGCATAAACCTGATTACAAAATCTTAAAACCAAGCTGGGCTCACGTAACATTTGCAAATCAAAGAAAGAACTAATAACACTGTCACAGTCAGGGAACTGGGGCACTGGTGCAGGAGAGCTCCGGGTTTTGGAATAAGCAGCCACACAAGAGAACAGACACACGTAAGGGCAGGTGCAGGGGCTCACATATGGGAGGATGACCATCCACTAGCAGGATATCTAATCTAGAGATGAATCCATCATTCTACCACTATAGAAAACAATGGCCTGGCCTCATCTTGAGTATCTGGTTTAGTTTTGGGCACTGATCCACAGAAAGGACGTAATTGAACTTGAGAGACTGCAGAGAAGGGCAACAAGATTAATAAGGGGGCTGGAGGACCTCGGCTATGAGGAAATATGACAGAAATTGAACTTATTCCCTCTCGAGAAGAGGCGTTTAAGAGGGGATATGATTTCCATGTACAAATTGATCAACTGATTGGAAAATTCGGATTCCTTATTTTTTCATTTAGATATTCGGATGCATCTGAATTTTGTAAAATTTGTACGAATTGCAATTTGAAATGAAAAGAATCGCACATGTCTACAATATACAGAGGTATGGAAACTCTTGTGCATCCTACACAGACAAACATGCAAACATATAGAGGTTGCACTGGATGGACCTGTGTATTTATTCAGCCTTAACAACTAGGTAACTATGCTGACAAATAAATATATAAGAGTTTAGGAAATGTATTTTAATGAGCTAAATATCATTCTTGGTTTATTTTTTGGCAATTAAAAGTCCTCAGGAATGCCGCGTGAAGATCTTTATTTCTCAGGCTGTAGATCAGAGGATTCAGCAAGGGATTGATGAGGGTAGATGTGACTGAAAGCAATTTGTTTATAATAAGCATATTACTAGAGGTGGGAACCATATAAATAACAATTATGGAGACATAGAAGATGAAGACCACAGCAAGGTGTGATGTGCAGGTTGAAAAAGCTTTTACCTTCCCAGTTTTGTTACCCATTTTGTTAATGGTAATGAAAATACGGACATATGGAAGCAATGTACAAACAAAGGCTCCTAATCCATAACCACCCCCTACTATGAATTCGACCAACATGTTTATGAAGGGGTCTATGCATGCAATATGGAACAGGTTTGGAAGGTCACAAAAGAAATTGTAAATTATATTAGGACCACAAAAGGACAACCTGAGCAAAAGGAGGGTATGCATTAAAGAGTAAAGACAGCTAATCACCCAAACTGCAGCAGCCATATGAGCAGAGATTCTCCAAGACATCATTTGTGTGTAATGTAGGGGGTGACAGATGGCAACGTAGCGGTCATAGGACATGGCCGAGAGCAAATAGGCCTCTGAGCTGCCAAAGAAGAGAAAGAAATATACCTGGGCTATGCAGGCAGAGAGGGATATTGATTGGCTTTTCGAGACCAAGTTAAAGAGCATCTTTGGTGCCGTGACTGACATGAAAGACACATCTATGAGAGCTAAGTTGGCAAGAAAAAAGTACATTGGGTTGTGCAGATGATAGTCAGAAAGGACCAAGACAATAATAAGGAGGTTTACAGTCACAGTGATTAAATAGGTTAGAAGAAAGAGGACAAAAAGTCCATTCATGGTTGGTGGATGGTTTGATAGACCCACAAGAATAAGAGCAGTAATCTTGGTGAGGTTCTTCATGTTATTCATAATACAAAGTATCTGTGTGTTTATTATACAAAGAATAAAAACAAAAACATAGTCTTAGGAAACATTAAATGAAAAATGTGCGGAGTGTATCCACATAATTCCTCAGGAAATGCTCTTCAGCTCCTGAAATGTACATATATATATAATCCTAACAGACCCAAAGGGCATTCCCCTCTGCTTGAAGAACACACATCTGGAAGCCCTTAACAATGGTCTTGGGACCTTTAGTTAAAAAAAAACCACATGCCACTTGAGAGCCAATTAGTTTTGTATCAAACTAATTTACAGTCTTTTACATTTTGAAAATATGAATACAGATCTACTGAAAATAAGTTTTTATATATTATAATGTTTTAAATTTTGGCTAACAGAAGTTTTGGCCATTTTTAAAAACTAAAACATTGCTTTATTCATGATCTCATTATTTGGTAACGATCATTTAGCAATTTTATATTGCACAAAGGTTTAAAATGAATGCATGATTTTTTTCTTGTGAAAACTTTACTTAAAATAATAAAAAATAAGTTTGTTGAATGTTTTTTTGAGGGGAGAATCAAAATTCTCATAAAAGGTGACTATATTTTTGAGAATGCCGCCATTTGGGGTAAAATGGGTGAAACAGTTATTCTTACATGTAGCCATATATGAGGTCCTCAACCAAAGGATTTCTGGTGGAAGTATTTTGTCACCAGAGACCTAGAAATATACAGGTTACCCCTCCAGAAGGAAGGACAGTGTCAGCACCAATTCAGAGATGATTTGAGGATCTACAGCCGAGTCACAAATAAGATACATTGTTGTTATCACGTACCTGTGTGTAGACTGGATGTAGGAGGAGGCTTCCCTTGCAGCTCGTGTCCTAGGGACTCTGGTATTGGGGACAGAGTCCTTATAGACAGTGAGTGGCAGGAGGGCCAGCGGCGCTATCACCGTGCAGGCCACTATCTGCTTTTGCAGCAGGGTTTTGTAAATCTTGATATCCGAGGTCAACAGGCCGAGGTCACACCGAGCAGGCAGAGCAGATACAAAAGGAGAAGGCGTAGGAAGTCCAGTGAAGCAATCCGAGGTCAAGGTAAAAGGCAAACAAGAATGGTCACATGTTCCGAGGTCAAAGGCAGGCTGCAGGCAAAGAAGGTCAAAGTCAATCCGAGGTACTGGTAACAAGGAACAGGAGACGTCAGGGTGGTTGAAGAGACAATCCAGCAATGAGTAGGTGTGGAGTCTGGGTTTAAATAGGGAAGAAATTATCTGGAGAGCGTCACTTCCTGTGTGCCATTTGGCACGTTTTTTCGCGTCCAATCCGTGGCGCGCGCATGCGCGCAAGCACAGTACGGGAACCCGGACCTGGCGCATGCGCGGAAGCAGCAGGTCTCTGACAGTTGTTCATAGTTCAGGGACTTGAATGAATTAAGATTTAACTCCTGAATTTTGTGTCACTTAACGGGATAAAAGAAGCTAGCACTGAGAGAAATACGTAGGACTCTGAAAATGCAAGTTTCTTCGGCTTCTGTGTGAATAACCTGAAAAGGTAAATGTAGAGTAAAGTCAGATCTCTGTCAAGAATTAGGGATTGGAATAACAAAGAGATCTGTACAACATCCCCAAAATTAAAGTATATCAATAATTGTTCAGTGGACTCGGATTTTTATGGTGGTACAATAATTACACAAGAATTATTATATGTAAAACACATACATTTTATTGTACAAAGTATAAACCTGATTACAAAATCTTTAAACCAAGCCGGGGGCTCACGTAACATTTGCAAATCAAAGAAAGAACTAATACAACCTTATTCACTCATAACCCCACCAATATATACAACCCCAGCAAGGATATCAGTATGTTACATTCATGTGGTTGATAGAGTCGGGGCTCAATCTATGAGCATGTCAGACCATTGAGATCTGCTTCATCAGAAGTGGAGGTGAGCTGAATTCAGATTTTATATGATAGATGTATAAATTATAATTTTGGAAAGGAATGACAACCATAACCTTTTCCACGGGGAGAGAGGAGGGGATGAAATATTGGGACAAGTGGCTCTACAAATCGGCAAGACACCCGGGACACCAGCAGATTTTTAAATGATCAAACATTGATAAGATAATAAGTACAGCGGAATAGAAGTCCTAAAAGATGCTGACACTTTAATATACCGCAATGAGATCCATACGTCGTACTTATACTATATCAACAATCCATACATCAGCTGGAGAGTTTTTTAATTGATTATTTTTATCCTTCATTTCTAAACTTTCTTTTGTGCTATCTTGTCTAACTTATATTATTAAAAGGAAAATGGCCAAAAAATTATGTCACATAAACTTCAAACTCTTTGCATTGATTGATAGGCAACATGACTCTGCTAATGCTTTAAATAGACTGAAAATGTTTACTATAAAATTGTGCCAAATCCTGATTTTAAAAAAGTCAGGAAAAACTGTTAGAAAAGTCAGTTAAATCAACTATAATAATAATAATAATAAAAATGTTCTCTGTCTGAAACGGTCTATCTAACAGAAAAAAATTAATTACCACACAGAGAATGATGCACTAGCCAACATACTGCTTTTCAGTAGAGAAATCTTGTTGCTGAAATCCTAGAAAGGTTTATTATAAATCACATTATTCTGGTCCAAAGCAGATTAGATAAAACTAATGTGAATACATCTCCAGAACCAGATCATTTACACCCGTGGGCACTAAGAGAGCTTAACCAAGTTATAACAAGACCATTGGCCCCAAGTGATAGCAGGACCATTGTTCCTAAGTTGTAGCAGGAACATTGTTCCTAAGTTATAGCAGGGCCATTGTTCCTAAGTTGTAGCAGGACCATTGCTCCTAAGTTATAGCAGGATCATTGTTCCTAAGTTATAGCAGGACCATTGGCCCCAAGTTATAGCAGGACCATTGTTCCTAAATTGTAGCAGGACCTTTGTTCCTAAGTTATAGCAGGACCATTGTTCCTAAGTTGTAGCAGGGTCATTGGTCCTAAGTTATAGCAGGACCATTGTTCCTAAGTTGTAGCAGGGTCATTGGTCCTAAGTTATAGCAGGGTCATTGGTCCTAAGTTATAGCAGGACTATTGTTCCTAAGTTATAGCAGGACCATTGTTCCTAAGTTGTAGCAGGACCATTGCTCCTAAGTTATAGCAGGACTATTGTTCCTAAGTTGTAGCAGGACCATTGTTCCTAAGTTGTAGCAGGACCATTGTTCCTAAGTTGTAGCAGGACCATTGTTCCTAAGTTGTAGAAGGACCATTGCTCTGAAGTTATAGCAGGACCATTGCTCTGAAGTTATAGCAGGGCCATTGTTCCTAAGTTATAGCAGGGCCATTGTTCCTAAGTTGTAGCAGGACCATTGCTCCTAAGTTATAGCAGGACTATTGTTCCTAAGTTATAGCAGGACCATTGTTCCTAAGTTGTAGCAGGACCATTGCTCCTAAGTTATAGCAGGACCATTGTTCCTAAGTTGTAGCAGGACCATTGTTCCTAAGTTGTAGCAGGACCATTGTTCCTAAGTTGTAGAAGGACCATTGCTCCTAAGTTATAGCAGGACTATTGTTCCTAAGTTGTAGCAGGACCATTGCTCCTAAGTTAGAGCAGGACTATTGTTCCTAAGCTGTAGCAGGACCATTGTTCCTAAGTTGTAGCAGGACCATTGTTCCTAAGTTGTAGAAGGACCATTGCTCTGAAGTTATAGCAGGACCATTGCTCCGAAGTTATAGCAGGGCCATTGTTCCTAAGTTATAGCAGGGCCATTGTTCCTAAGTTGTAGCAGGACCATTGCTCCTAAGTTATAGCAGGACTATTGTTCCTAAGTTATTGCAGGACCATTGCTCCGAAGTTGTAGCAGGACCATTGCTCTTAAGTTATAGCAGGACTATTGTTCCTAAGTTGTAGCAGGACCACAGGGCCATTGTTCCTAAGTTATAGCAGGGCCATTGTTCCTAAGTTGTAGCAGGACCATTGCTCCTAAGTTATAGCAGGACTATTGTTCCTAAGTTATAGCAGGACCATTGTTCCTAAGTTGTAGCAGGACCATTGCTCCTAAGTTATAGCAGGACTATTGTTCCTAAGTTGTAGCAGGACCATTGTTCCTAAGTTGTAGCAGGACCATTGTTCCTAAGTTGTAGAAGGACCATTGCTCTGAAGTTATAGCAGGACCATTGCTCCGAAGTTATAGCAGGGCCATTGTTCCTAAGTTATAGCAGGGCCATTGTTCCTAAGTTGTAGCAGGACCATTGCTCCTAAGTTATAGCAGGACTATTGTTCCTAAGTTATTGCAGGACCATTGCTCCGAAGTTGTAGCAGGACCATTGCTCTTAAGTTATAGCAGGACTATTGTTCCTAAGTTGTAGCAGGACCATTGTTACTAAGTTGTAGCAGGACCATTGTTCCTAAGTTGTAGAAGGACCATTGCTCTGAAGTTATAGCAGGGCCATTGTTCCTAATATTTGAGGGCAGCTTACTGACTGGAAGGGCACCAACTGATTGGCGTAAGGCAAATATTGTATTCATATTCAAAAAAAGGGTCGAGGTGCGATCCAGAAAACTACAGACCAGTTAGTCTAACAAATTATTTGAGGGAATGGTAAAGCATTATTTTCAGGAATTTGCCAGCAAAAGAAAGTATTAAAAGCAACAACCAACATGGATTTACAAAAGACCATTTTAGTCAGATCATTCTATTAACGTTCTATAAGGAAGAATGTAGCAACCTAGATGGAGGAAGGCCAGTAGACATAGTGTATCTTAATTTTGTTAAGGCATTAGATACAGTACACCATAAAAGCTTAATTTACAAAACATGGTCAATGGGCATTCAGGAAATGGATAATAAAATTGTTTATATGAGCAGTTACAGAGAGTATCAATAAATGGCTCATTTTCTGAATGGTCTAGAGTTGTAAGTGGTGTGCCGCAGTGCTCTGCTTAGGGCCAGTACTGTTTAACATTTTTATTAATGATATTGAGAACTGTTTAAATAGTCCAGTTTCAGTGTTCGCTGATGATTTATTCTGGTTAATAAACTCATCACAAGACATAGCAGCACTAGAGAAAGACCTCCACAAAATGG
Source organism: Nanorana parkeri (assembly GCF_000935625.1). NCBI lineage: Eukaryota > Metazoa > Chordata > Amphibia > Anura > Dicroglossidae > Nanorana > Nanorana parkeri. The sequence goes on along the minus strand of NW_017307115.1, from coordinate 458,668 downwards.
GTGTTTGCAGCTACATGGCAATTTAAGTTTAGTATTGAAAAATGGAAAGTTATGCATTTGGGTGACGAAAATACACATTGAAGCTATATAAGGGGAACTCCTCTGAGTAAATCAGAGATAGAAAAATATTTAGGAATCCACCATAGCAATAGCATACAATGCCAAGCTGCTGCTAACAAAGCAAGTGGATTACTATCATGCATAGTAAGGGTGAATCTATCATTCTACCACTATAGAAAACAATGGTCTGGCCTCATCTTGAGTATGCGGTTCAGTTTTGGGCACTGATCCACAGAAAGGACGTCCTTGAACTTGAGAGACTGCCGAAAAGGGCAACAAAATTAATAAGGAGGCTGGAGGTCCTGGTCTACGAGGAAAGATGACAGAAATTGAACTCATTCACTCTACAGAAGAGGCGTTTAGGAGGGGATATGATTTCCATGTACATATTGATGGACTGATTGGAAAATTCGGATTCGTTATTTTTTTTATTCGGAAATTTGGATGCATCCGAATTTCTGAAAACTTTTACAAATTTCAATTTGGAATGAAAGGAATTGCACATGTCTACAATATACAGAGGTATGGAACTACTTGTGCATCCTACACATACAGATATACAAACATATAGAGGTTGCACTGGATGGACCAGTGTATTTATTCAGCCTTAACAGCTAGGTAACCATGTAGCTATGCTGACAAATATATATATAACAGTTTAGGAAATGTATTTTAATGAGCTAAATATCATTCTTGGTTTTTTTTTGGCAATTAAAAGTCCTCAGGAATGCTGCGTGAAGATCTTTATTTCTCAGGCTGTAGATCAGAGGGTTCAGCAAGGGGTTGATGAGGGTAGATGTGACTGAAAGCAATTTGTTTATAATAAGCATATTACTAGAGGTGGGAACCACATAGATAACAATTATGGAGACATAGAAGATGAAGACCACAGCAAGGTGTGAAGTGCAGGTTGAGAAAGCTTTTAGCTTCCCAGTTATGTTAGACATTTTGTGAATGGAAATGAAAATACGGACATATGGAAGCAACGTACAAACAAAGGCTCCTAATCCATAACTGCAAACTCCTATTAATTCGACCAACATGTTTATGAAGGGGTCTATGCATGCAATATGGAACAAGTGTGGAAGGTCACAAAAGAAGTTCTAAATTATATTTGGACCACAAAAGGACAACCTAAGCAAAAGGAAGGCATGTATTAAAGAGTAAAGACAGCTAATCACCCAAACTGCAGCAGCCATATAAGCACAGACTCTGCAAGACATCATTTGTGTGTAATGTAGGGGGTGACAGATGGCAATGTAACGGTCATAGGACATGGCTGAGAGCAAATAGGCCTCTGAGCTGGCAAAGAAGAGAAAGAAAAATACTTGGGCTATGCAGGCAGAGATGGATATTGATCCGCTTTTGGTGACCAAGTCAAAGAGCATCTTTGGTGCCGCGACTGACAAGAAAGACACATCTAGAAGAGCTAAGTTGGCCAGAAAAAAATACATTGGATTGTGCAGATGATAGTCAGAAAGGACCAAGACAATAATAAGGAGGTTTACAGTCACAGTGATTAAATAGATTAGAAGAAAGAGGACAAAAAGTCCATTCATGGTTGGTGGATGGTTTGATAGACCCACAAGAATAAGAGTAGTAATCATTGTGAGGTTCTTCATGTTATTCATAATACAAAGTCTTATGAATTTATTATACAAAAAAAACAAAAAATAGTCTTAAAAAACATTAAATGGAAATGTGCGGAGTGTATCCACATAATTCCTCAGGAAATGCTCTTCAGCTCCTGAAATGTACAGATATATAATCTTAACAGACCCAAAGGGCATTCTCCTCTGCTGGAAGAACAGAAGCCCCGAAGCCCTTAGCAATGGTCTTGGGACCTTTAGTTAACAAAAAACACACACACATGCCCCTTGAGAGCCATTTATTTTGTATCAAACTAATTTACAGTCTTTTACATTTTTGAAAATATGAATACAGATCTACTGACAATAAGTTTTTATATAGTATAAGGTTTATTATTTTAGGTAACAGAAGTTTTGGCCACTTTTAAAAACTAAAACATTGCTTTGTTTATTATCTCTTTATTTAGTAATGATTATTTAGCAATTTTATCTTGCACAAAGGTTTAAAATGAACGCATGATTTTGTTCAAGTGAAAGCTTTACCTAAAATAATAAAACTTAAGTTTGCTGAATGTTTGTCTGAAGGGAGAATCAAACATTTTACCAAAAGTGACTGTATTTTTGAGAATGCCGCCATTTGGGGTAACATGGGTGAACCAGTTATTCTTCCATGTTGTCATATATGAGGTCCTCAACCAAAGGATTTCTGGTGGAATTATTTTGTCACCAGAGTCCTAGACATATGCAGGTTACCATGTTATTCAGCTTCATGTTACATTGTGGATGGAAAGCAGAGTTGGTTGGAGATGCCTTCAGGTAGAATCTTAAAAACGAAACTCCTTTACAAGACTTTTTGAACTGCAGCCCCTAATGTGGTTCAGCTTCAAGACAAGACAGAAACCCACTCTGTTACCGGCACTGTGGTGATATGTGGCACACGCAGTGTTCCCTGGAGAAAATGATGGGGTAGATGTACTACAGAAGAATATATTTTTGCTTATCCTTGTGTAGCTTTATTTATTTCAAACATGTGAATCCGAATTGAGTTTCGAATACGAATTACGAAATACGAAATAACGGATATTCTGAAACGGAACGAAACGGAACAAATTTGTTGACGGCGCACAAGTCTAGCTGTAGATCCTCCAATCATCTCTGAATTGGTGCTGACACTGTCCTTCCTTCTGGAGGCGGCTACTTGTGTTCCCCATGGTCCCTGTGTGTGTTGTAAAGTAGTCACCGCTCCAAGCTACCCCTTCCCATGGGATGGACTACAACCTCATGTTTAGTTTATCAATTTGTATTGAGATTGTAGTCCATCCCGGGAGTGAGCTTGGAGCGGTGACTACTCTACAACACACACAGGGACCATGGGGAACACAAGTAGCCGCCTCCAGAAGGAAGGACAGTGTCAGCACCAATTCAGAGATGATTGGAGGATCTACAGCCGAGTGATACACAAATAAGATACATTGTTGTTCATAGTTCAGGGACTTGAATGCATTAAGATTTAACTCCTGAGTTTTGTGTCACTTTAAGGGATACATGAAGCTGGCACTGAGAGAAATACGTAGGACTCTGAAAATGCTAGTTTCTTCGGCTTCTGTGTCAATAACCTGAAAAGGTTACTCTAGAGTAAAGTCAGATATCTGTCAATAAATAGGGATTGGAATAACAAAGAGATCTGTACAACATCCCCAAAATGAAAGTATATCAATAATTGCTCTGTCAGTCGACTCGGATTTTTATGGTGGTACAATAATTACACAATAATTATTATATGTAAAACATATACATTTTATTGTACAAAGTATAAACCTGATTACAAAATCTTTAAAACCAAGCTGGACTCACGTAACATTTGCAAATCAAAGACAGAACTAATACAACCTTATTCACTCATAACCCCACCAATACATACAACCCCAGCAAGGATATCAGTATGTTACATTCATGTGGTTGATAGAGTCGGGGCTCAATCTACGAGTTTGTCAGACCATTGAGATCAGAAGTGAGGGTAATCTGAATTCAAGTTTTACCATGTAACTTTTTATTGGTTTCATCACAGAAGACAATCAACAGTACATAACATCGCAGTATTTGGTGCGTAGACCGTAGCATTGACAAGAAAACATGTGTTAGCAGATGCTAAATATGGGCTATAGATCTGATAATGGGTGGTTACGGATCGGAATCTATCGGTTTGACAGGATAGCTAATGTGGGTACACAGCGGACCATGAAAAAATTAGAAAATACATGTTCCATATATACACTGCATTTGATCATATGGCATGTTAACCAGGTGAGATCTCATCAGATAGATGGAAGAGAACACAGACAAGACAACACAAGGTGGAGGGGACACACAACTAGAAGAGAGGATCAGAGGGTGGTTGGGGGGTCAGGTGCTAGAGAGGGGGGGGGAAGGGAGGAAGAAAAAGTGAGTTGGGCTGTACACAGGCGCCAGGGGACAGTGTATAAGGATGGGGCGGTAGAGTAGTTTAAATAGAGCATAGGCGGCGGGGGGTGCCCAGAGCCAAAAATTTGTCTATCCACGGGGACCAAGTATTTTCAAATTTGATCATTTTGTCTTCAATTTGTGCAGTCCGTTTTTCAAGAGCCATAACCCAATTGACATGATTTATGACACTGGCGAGGCTTAGTGAAGATGTTAGCCAGTTCTTCGCTATTTCTCTTTTGGCTGAGGTGCAGATATGCATGGAAAGTTTGAACTAAGTGCGAGAGAGACCCTCTGGCCTGCAGTTGAGAAGTGCAAAATAAGGGTCCCTGAGTAACAGCACCGAGAACAGAGATGAGATGGTATTGAAGATTAGATCCCAAAAGTCAGAGACTTCCAGATGTGGAAGAACGTGCCTCGATCGGGACACCCCCGAAAGCAGTTAGGGGAGCAATCGGGGTTAAAGATAGCCACTCTAGCAGGTACCAGCGCATGAGTACCTTATAGTTAATCTCCAGCATGCCTGCACATCTTTAGCTACTCCTAGTGTTGTCCCAGGATCGTTCCCTGATTTCGTCGGTAATTGCCGTCTCAAGGTCTTTGTCCCCTTGTGTCACATAAGAAGGGGGTGGCCTATCTGTAGGGGAGACTGGTATGGTGTAGAGAAGTGACATAAGTCCAGGGCTATGTGGGTCGTCGCAGCAAATTTTCTCAAAGGGGGACATCAATCGGGGGCCCCTTTGTTTTGGTGTGGATATTGTGATGTAGTTTTTGATTTGGAGATATCGGAATATTTCTGTGTTTGGGAGTTGTTTATGTTCCTGCAGGTGTGGGAGGGGTTTCACTCCTGAGTCAGATTGTAGTTGCCAGAAGTAATAAAGGTTGCGTTCGGTCCAAGCCTTGAAGCATGACGACTTGTTTAAAGCGGGAGTGAAAGAAGGGTTGTCAAGCATGGACATGAGTGGTAGATGTGGCGAAAGGAGACTATACTTTGTTTTGGTGTGGATATTGTGATGTAGTTTTTGATTTGGAGATATCGGAATATTTCTGTGTTTGGGAGTTGTTTATGTTCCTGCAGGTGTGGGAGGGGTTTCACTCCTGAGTCAGATTGTAGTTGCCAGAAGTAATAAAGGTTGCGTTCGGTCCAAGCCTTGAAGCATGACGACTTGTTTAAAGCGGGAGTGAAAGAAGGGTTGTCAAGCATGGACATGAGTGGTAGATGTGGCGAAAGGAGACTATACGGTGTTTTAATGGAGTCCCAAAGTCTGAGGGAGTGAGAAGTTATGGGATTCGAGATGGAGGGCCTCTGCTTCGGGGCTAGCCATAATAGGTTACCCACCGAAGCAGGCTTCACAAGGCTGCTTTCCAAGGCCACCCATGCCGGGGTCTCAAATACTGAGTGATATTTTACTAATTGACCTACCTGCGCCGCAAGGTAATATTTAGATAGATGTGGGACCGCTAGTCCACCCTTAGATTTCGGCAAGTATAGCGTGCGTCTAGGGATTCTAGGCCGTCTATCTCACAATATGAACGCGAAGATATGGGTTTGTAGTCTCCTAAGGGCAGGGGCTTGGACTGCAACCGGCAGGACTCTAAACAGGTATAAGATCTTGGGTAGGAGGGTCATCTTGACCGGTGCTATCCTACCCAGCCATGATAAGTGATATTGGGACCAAGTCTTTAGCATGGTAGATAATTTCGATAGCATGTCAGGATAGTTCACAGAATATAAAGATTGGTAAGAGCGCCCCAATTTGATTCCCAAATAGGGGAGGTGGTCCTCATGCCATGAGTAGGGGTAGGTGCTTCGTGGAGATTCAACTAGCGGTGGGGGCAAGGTGATATTTAAGGCTGTTGATTTGGAAGAATTGACATGTAGGCCAGAGATTGAGGCAAACTCAGACAAAAGTTTGGTGAGGTTTGGTAGAGTTACTATGGGGTTCGATATAAAGAGTAAGGCATCGTCTGCAAACATGCATATCTTATGCGAGGTGCCTTCATGATCAATGCCGGTGATGTCTGGTGAGTGACGGATTTTCTAGGCTATGCTCTCCAATGCAAGGGCAAAGAGGAGGGGGGACAGCGGACAACCCTGTCTGGTGCCCCTCAGGATCGGGAAGGGTAGGGAGCAAAAGCCTGCATATTTTACACGTGCTGTTGGGTTGTGGTAGAGTGAGGACACCCATTTTAGAAAAAAAGTGCCAAAGCCCCAGTGACACAACGTATGGAATAAGTAGGGCCAGGAGACGCTGTCAAAAGCTTTTTAATATCTAGGGACAGGAGCATGGCAGGTACATTCTTGGCCTTGGCTATATGGGAGAGAAGAGAAATTCTACGGATATTATCACTAGCCTGTCTGGTGGGAATGAAACCTACTTGGTCATTAGAGACTAAGTGGCCTATCACGTGGTTGAGTCTATTGGCCAGTACCTTGGCCAATATTTGAATGTCTACATTAAGTAGGGAGATCGGTCGGTAATTGGAGGGGTTAGTGTGGTCTGAGGAGGGTTTGGGTATCATGCAAATCGAGGCAGTAAGGGAGTCAGGGACCCAGGTTCCGCCTCCGCGGAGGGAATTAAACGTTTCTGTCAGTATGGGAGTTAGGAGATCTTTGAAGGCCACGAGGCAGTGATTTGATCACTAGGTGAACTTCGTGCTCAGTGATGGGTTCCTCAAAGGAGGCTATTTGGGAGGACGTGAGAGAGGGGAGGTCTAGGTCTTTAAAAAAGCGGTCCGCTGGGTCTAAAGATAAATTATCTTAGGAGGCGTATAGGTCTGAAAGGTGTTGTTGGAATATGTCGAGGACTTTAGTTGGAATACTAGTATGAGATCCTGCGGAGGTTCGTAGTCTGACGGGTTTAAATGTCGGGTCTAAATGCCTTGGTCTGGAGGCCAGGAGGGAGTCTGCTTTGTTGCTTTTAAGGTAGAATTTATGTGCAGTACGGTGGAGTTGTTTGGCGGCATGTTCAGTGAGAAGAATATTCAAGGCTTGGCAGGCCGACTCTAAAGCATTTTTATGGGCTGGGGATGGATCCAATAAGAAAGCTTGAGAGCTTTCGTTGAAGTCTCTCTCAAGAGAGTTTAGTTGTCGCAGTCTTTCCCTCTTAAGCTGAGAAGACAATTGAATGATCCAACCTCTTAGGACTGGCTTATGAGCCTCCCAAAGGAGGACGGGAGAGATGTCAGGCGTGCGATTAAGTTGAAAATAGTCCGAGAGGTAGGATTCTAGCAGGATCTTGGTGGTATGGTCAGTGAGAAGGGAGTCATTCAGGGTCCAGGTCGGAGCGTTGGGGGTGGGGTGTAAGGCAGGGAGGATCATGGTGACAGCTGAAAGATCGGACCATGGGACCGGCAGGATGTGGGAGTGGAGGATGTGGGGCGTCAGGGTGGTGGAGGCAAAAATGTGATCGCTTCTGGAGTGGACAGCATAGGGGTGGGAATAATGTGTGTAGTCAGTCTTACTTGGCTTGATTTCTCTCCAGCAATCCACTAGTGAGTAGGAGGACACTAAAACTCTAAAGGGCCTTGCCATGTGCAAGCAAGCTGGTGAATTTCTGGACTTATCTCGGTGCGGGAACAGTACCATGTTGGAATCCCCACACATGATGACTGCGCCCGTCGAGCAGGTGTGTATCTTTTCCAAAAGATCCCGAAAGAAGTCGAGTTGGTCCACACTTGGAGCATAGTAGGAGATAAATGTAATCTCTTGATCATCTAGGAGACCCGTGAGGATCAGGTAGCGACCCTGAGGGTCACGGGTCTCCGAGTGACATGTGAAATTGGCTGATCTGCGGAAGCCGATCAGGACACCCCTCTTTTTGCACGAGTCATTGGCCATGTATACCTGAGGAAATTGGGCACTGAAATATTTGGGGCAGGATGTTTTGGAGAAATTGGTTTCCTGAAGAAAGATTACGTTAGCGTGGGAGGATTGGAAAAATCTGAAGGCTTGCGTCCTCTTGTTAGGGGAGTTGAGGCCTTGTACATTACGGCTCAGTATTTTAAGAGACATAATGGCGTAAATATCGGTTGTGTTTATGGTAGTCACCGGGCCTAGGTGCCCGAGGGGACGTAGTTCCTGTCGTTGCCACCAGGGCATAGCTCAACCCAGGGCTTGACAGCAGGACCCAAGAGGAGAGAAAAGGGGGAGAAGAGATGGGAAAACAAGGGGGGAGGGGATACACAAGACAAGACACACTAAACAACAAAACATACATAAGAACCGGTAGTGGATAAAATCCACAACATGCTCAGAACATTGGGTGGAAGGAACCGAAGCGTCTCGTTCCACCCAAGGTGTCCAAGGTATGGGGAGCGCAGTGACGCACTCACCCAGGCAAAGTTATCTATGAAACAAAACAAATTGGGAGTTCACCCGAACCAGAAACCCGTCAAGAGGACTATAAGTACAAAACAGTGCAACCTAAAAGAAGCATCTGATGTTACAACAGTGTGCAAACAGTAGCAATGGGCTGAGAGGGAGGCCAGTTGATGAGGCTGTGGGAATTGCGGTCCTAGTTCGAGTGGCGGTAAGACAGTAAGGGACAATGTTCATTGCTCCCTAGAGGCGTTCAGTGCTACCCCTGTGAGGGGACAGGCAAATATTATATCAATATTAAAAAAAAGGGTTGAGATGCGATCCAGGAAACTACAGACCAGTTAGCCTAACATGAATAATATGCAAATGATTTGAGGGAATGGTAAAGCATTATATTTAGGAATTTGCCAGCAAGGAAGTGTGTAGCAACCTAGATGGAGGAAGGCCAGTAGACATAGTCTATCTTAATTTTGTTAAGGCATTTGATACAGTACACCGTAAAAGCTTAATTTACAAAGTACGGTCTATGGGCATTCAGGAAATGGATAACAAATTGGTTACATGAATGGTTACAGAGAGTATCAATAAATAGATCATTTTCTGAATGGTCTAGAGTTGTAAGTGGTGTGCCCCAGCGCTCTGCCTTAGGGCCAGTACTGTTTAACATTTTTATTAATGATATTGAGGATGGTTTAAATAGTCCAGTTTCAGTGTTTGCTGATGATACCAAATTGTGCAGGGTAATAAACTCATCACAAGACAAAGCAGCACCAGAGAAAGACCTCAACAAAATGGTCTACATGGCAATTAACGTTTAGTATTGAAAAATGGAAAGTTATGCATTTGAGTGGTGAGAATACACATTTAAGCCACTCATTAGGGGAGCTCCTTTGGATAAATCAGAGATGGAAAAATATTTGGGAGTCCACCATAGCAATAGCATGCAATGCCAAGCTGCTGCTAACAAAGCAAGTGGATTACTATCATGCATAGAAAGGATATTTCATCTAGAGATGAATCTATAATTCTGCCACTATAGGAAACAATGGTCTGGATTTATCTGGTTCAGTTTTGGGCACCAATCCACAGAAAGGACGTCCTTGAACTTGAGAGACTGCCGAGAAGGGCAACAAAATTAATAAGTAGGCTGGAGGTCCTGGTCTACAAGGAAAGATGACAGAACTCATTCACTCTACAGAAGAGTTGGAATCAAAGGAATCACACATGTCTACAATATACAGAGGTATGGAACTTCTTGTGCATCCTACACAGACAGATATACAAACATATAGAGGTTGCACTGGATGGACCTGTGTATTTATTCAGCCTTAACAACTAGGTAACTATGTAGCTATGCTGACAAATAAATATATAACAGTTTAGGAAATGTATTGTAATGAGCTAAATATCATTCTTGGTTTATTTTTTGGCAATTAAAAGTCCTCAGGAATGATGTGTGAAGATCTTTGTTTCTCAGGCTGTAGATCAGAGGATTCAGCAAGGGGTTGATGAGGGTAGATGTGACTGAAAGCAATTTGTTTATAATACGCATATTACTAGATGTGGGAACCACATAGACAACAATTAAGGAGGCATAGAAAATGGAGACCACAGCAAGGTGTGATGTGCAGGTTGAGAAAGCTTTTAGCTTCCCAGTTATGTTACCCATTTTGTGAATGGTAATGAAAATGCGGACATATGGAAACACCGTACAAACAAAGGCTCCAAATCCATAACCACCCCCTCCTATGAATTCGACCACCATGTTTATGAAGGGGTCTATGCATGCAATATGGAACAAGTGTGGAAGGTCACAAAAGAAATTGTAAATTATATTAGGACCACAAAAGGACAACCTGAGCAAAAAGAGGGCATGCATTAAAGAATTAAGGCAGCCACTTATCCAAACTGCAGCAGCTATATGAGCAGAGACTCTCCAAGACATCATTTGTGTGTAATGTAGGGGGTGACAGATGGCAACGTATCGGTCATAGGACATAGCCGAGAGCAAAGAGGTCTCTGAGCTGGCAAAGACGAGAAAGAAAAATACTTGGGCTATGCAGGCAGAGATGGATATTGATCCGCTTTTGGTGACCAAGTCAAAAAACATCTTTGGTGCGGTGACTGACACGAAAGACACATCTATGAGAGCTAAGTTGGCCAGAAAAAAATACATTGGGTTGTGCAGATGATAGTCAGAAAGGACCAAGACAATAATAAGGAGGTTTGCAGTCACAGTGACTAAATAGATTAGAAGAAAGAGCACAAAAAGTCCATTCATGGTTGGTGGATGGTTTGATAGACCCACAAGAATAAGATCAGTAATCACTGTGAGGTTCATAATAATAATAATACAAAGCCTCTGCCAATTTATTATACAAAACAAACCAAAAAATAGTCTTAAGAAACATTAAATGAAAATGTGCGGAGTATATCCACATAATTCCTCAGGAAATGCTCTTCAGCTCCTGAAATGTACAGATATATAATCTTAACAGACCCAAAGGGCATTCTCCTCTGCTGGAAGAACACAAGCCCAGAAGCCCTTAGCAATGGTCTTGGGACCTTTAGTTAACAAAAAACACACACACATGCCCCTTGAGAGCCATTTATTTTGTATCAAACTAATTTACAGTCTTTTACATTTTTGAAAATATGAATACAGATCTACTGAAAATAAGTTTTTATATAGTATAATGTTTAATATTTTAGGTAACAGAAGTTTTGGCCACTTTTAAAAACTAAAACATTGCTTTGTTTATTATCTCTTTATTTAGTAATGATTATTTAGCAATTTTATCTTGCACAAAGGTTTAAAATGAACGCATGATTTTGTTCAAGTGAAAGCTTTACCTAAAATAATAAAACTTAAGTTTGCTGAATGTTTGTCTGAAGGGAGAGTCAATAATCCTATGAAAAGTGACTGTATTTTTGAGAATGCCGCCATTTGGGGTAAAATGGGTGAACCAGTTATTCTTACATGTAGCCATATATCAGGTCCTCAACCAAAGGATTTCTGGTGGAATTATTTTGTCACCAGAGTCCTAGACATATGCAGGTTACCATGTTATTCAGCTTCATGTTACATTGCGGATGGAGAGCAGAGTTGGATGGAGATGCCTTCAGGTAGAAGCTTATAAACGAAACTCCTTTAGAAGACTTTTTGAACTGAGGTCCTTAATGTGGCACACGCAGGGTGTTCCTGGAGAAAATGATGGGGTAGATGTACTACAGAAGAATATCTTTTTGCTTATCCTGGTGAATCTTTATTTATTGCAATCATGCAACATTTCGAAATGGAATTCCCTATATTTTCAAAATTCCTCTGCCCATGATCGGGTGCTCAAATTGAACATAAAGAAAAATGCGTTCCTTTAGTAAACCAACCTCGATGTGTCAGAGTGAGAGCAAATCCTTCCAACAAATTCACAAACATCAGTTAAAATCTGACAGAGAATACCACTGATTTATTACAACACTAAAACCAATTGCCTTGTGCTGGTCCTTAATTTACAGTGACACTAAACTCCGGAGTTAAATCCTAATGCATACAAGTATCTTAACTATTAACAGAAATGTATCTTATTTGTGTATCACTCGGCTGTAGATCCTCCAATCATCTCTGAATTGGTGTTGACGCTGTCCTTCATTCTGGAGGTGGCTACTTGTGTTCCCCATGGTCCCTGTGTGTGTCGTAAAGTAGTCACCGCTCCAAGCTCTGCCCCCGGGATGGACTACACTCTCACATTCAGTTTACTAATTTGCATTGGGATTGTATCACAGGAGTGAGCTTGGAGCGGTGGCTACTTTACAACACACACAGGGACCATGGGGAACAGAAGTAGCCCCCCTCCAGAAGGAAGGACATTGTCAGCACCAATTCAGAGATGATTGGAGGATTTACAGCTGAATGTTACACACATAAGATACATTGATGCTCATAGTTCAAGGACTGGACTGAATTCTTAAGATTTAACTTCTGAGTTTAGTGCCACTTAAAGGGTTAGCACTAAGACAAATACATAGGCCTCTGAAAATGCTAGTTTCTTGGCTTCTGTGTCAATAGCCTGAAAAGTTAACTCTAGAGTAAAGTCAATAATTGCTCTGTCAGTGGACTCGGATTTTTATGGTGGTACAATAATTACACAAGAATTATTATATGTAAAACACATACATTTTATTGTACAAAGTATAAACCTGATTACAAAATCTTAATACCAAGGTGGACTCACGTAACATTTGCAAATCAAAGAAAGAACTAATACAACCTTATTCACTCATAACCCCACCAATATATACAACCCCAGCAAGGATATCAGTATGTTACATTCATGTGGTTGATAGACTTTAGAGTTGAATCTTTTCTTTATTGAGAAAATAGGAAAAAACATCAAACAACAAGAACAGTTCTCATGAAAGTATGAAACATAAGACATTGGTCCAGTAGTGGCAACAGAATGAAGTACTGATGGTCAGTAGATATATGCGATTCGGTTCGTTTCGAAATTCGTTTTGGACGAATTTTCGGAAATTCGGAGATTCGGATGCATCTGAATTCCGAATTAAAGCTAAGACGAATGCAAAGGAATCCGAAATTCCCGATTTCCTGAAATTCGTTATTGTACGAATTTCGCTGCAGCAAAACGACATTAGGAAAAAAAAAAAATCACAACATTTACCTTTTACAACATTTCTATGGTTAAAGTACAGAAGCCATAGTGTAGAGGTTAGGGCACAGGATTGCCATTGTGAAGGTCGCTGGTTCAAATCCAGGCATGGGAGAGTAATGGATAAAGATTTTTTTTCTTTGCTTTTGAATTGGCATTCTCCTATTGACCTAACTGACTAAATGTCATTTTTTTTCCTAATGTCATTTTGCTGCAACGAAATTCGTTATTGGACGAATTCTGTTGCAGCAAAATTTTTTTTTTTTTTTTTTACAGACTGCAGAAAATGAAAAAAAAAAAGCGGGACGTTTCCCCCCAATTCATCCCAGACCCTTTAGGTCTGGTAGGAATGTTAGGAGGGACCCCCCCCTTATAACACAAAAAAAGTGCGTGGGGTTCCCCCCAAAATCCCTACCAGACCCTTAAGGTCTGGTAGGAATTCTAAAGGGGAACTCCAGCCCCAAAAATGGGGAAAAAAACGTGGGGTCCCCCCTAACAGTCCTACCAGACCCTTGATCCGAGCACAGGCCCGGCAGGGCAGGAAAGGGGGGGGGGATCGAGCGCCCCCCCTCCCTGCGCCTTACCAGACCACGTGCCCTGGAAAAGGTAACTTCAGAGTAAAGTCAGATCTCTGTGAATAAATAAGGATTGTAATAACAAAGAGATCTGTACAACATCCCCAAAATTAAAGTATATCAATAATTGCTCAGTCAGCGGACTCAGATTTTTATGGTGCTACAATAATTACAGAAGCACTCGCGTAACATTTGCAAATCAAAGACAGAACTAATACCGCCTGTATTCACTCATAACCCCACCAATACATACAACCCCTATTTCAGTAGAGAAATCTTGTTGCTGAAATCCTAGAAAGATTTATTTTAAATCACATTATTCTGGTCCAAAGCAGATTAGATAAAATTAATGTGAATACATCTCCAGAACCAGATCATTTACACCCGTGGGTACTAAGAGAGCTTAACCAAGCTATGACAGGACCATTGGCCCCAAGTTATAGCAGGACCATTGTTCCTAAATTGTAGCAGGACCTTTGTTCCTAAGTTATAGCAGGACCATTGTTCCTAAGTTGTAGCAGGGACATTGTTCCTAAGTTGTAGCAGGGTCATTGTTCCTAGGTTGTAGCAGGACCATTGTTCCTAAGTTGTAGCAGGACCATTGTTCCTAAGTTTTAGCAGGACCATTGTTCCTAAATTGTAGCAGGACCTTTGTTCCTAAGTTATAGCAGGACCATTGTTCCTAAGTTGTAGCGGGGCCATTGTTCCTAAGTTGTAGCACGACCATTGCTCCTAAGTTGTAGCAGGACCATTGTTCCTAAATTATAGCAGGGCCATTGTTCCTAAGTTGTAGCAGGACCATTGTTCCTAAGTTGTAGCAGGACCATTGTTCCTAAGTTGTAGCAGGACCATTGTTCCTAAGTTGTAGCAGGACCATTGTTCCTAATATTTAAGGACAGCTTAGTGACTGGAAGGGCACCAACTGATTGGTGTAAGGCAAATATTGTATCAATATTCAATAAAAGGGTTTAGGTGCGATCCAGGAAACTACAGACCAGTTTTGAGGGAATGGTAAAGCATTATTTTCAGGAATTTGCAAAAAAAAGTATTAAAAGCAACAGCCAGCATGGATTTACGAAATACCGTTCTAGTCAGATCATTCTATTAACGTTCTATGACGAAGTGAGTAGCAACCTAGATGGAGGAAGGTCAGTGGATATGGGCTGTCTTAATTTTGTTAAATCATTTGATACAGTACACCGTAAATGCTTAATTTGCAAAATACAGTCTACGAGTATTCAGGAAATGGATAGAAACATTGGTTATATGAACGGTTACAGAGAGTATCAATAAATGGATCATTTTCTGAATGGTCTAGGGTTGTCCTAGGGCCAGTACTGTTTAACATTTGTATTAATGATATTGAGGATGGTTTAAATAGTCCAGTTTCAGTGTTTGCTGATGATACCAAATTGTGCAGGGTAATAAACTCATCACAAGACAAAGCAGCACTAGAGAAAGACCATAACAAAATGGGGGGGGTTTCATGGCAATTGAAGTTTAATATTGAAAAATATAAAATTATGCATTTGGGTGGTGAAAATACACATTCAAGCTACTCAGTAAGGGGAGCTCCTCTGGATAAATCAGAGATGGAAAAATATTTGGGAGTCCACAGACATAGCATGCCATGCCAAGCTGCTTCTAACAAAGCAAGTGGATTACTATCATGCATAAAAAGGTTAAATCTATAATTCTATCACTATAGGAAACAATGGTTCGGCCTCATCTTGAGTATCTGGTTCAGTTTTGGGCACCGATCCACAGAAAGGACGTCCTTAAACTTGAGAGACTGCAAAGAAGGGCAACGAAATTAATAAGGGGGCTGGAAGACCAGGGCTATGAGGAAAGATGACAGAAATTGAACTTATTCAAACAATTCATCCCCACACAGCTACCTCCTCATGTATCACTTGCCCCTCCCTTGTAGATTGTAAGCCCTCAGGGGCAGGGCCCTCCTTACCATCTTTGTCTTGAATTGTATTGTTATTGTAATGTCTTCCTTTTATTGTACAGCGCTTCGCAAACTGATGGCGCTCTATAAATCCTGTATAATAATAATAATAATGATAATAATAATAATTCACTGTAAAGAAGAAGAGACGTTTAAGAGGGGATATGACTTCCATGTACAAATTGATCAATTGAGATGTTATAATTGCTAACAACCTGTTTACTCCAAGAACCCTACCGGAGACTAGAGGAAAAGAGGTTAAACCTAAAACTGCAAAAGGGATTCTTTACTGTTAGTGCAGAAAAATTGTGGAACTTCCCTTCCCCAGGAAGTGGTATCAGATGAGAGTATAGACACATTCAGGAATCTTCTAGATGTCTTTCTCAGGCAACACACTATACAGAGAAATGGGAATTCCTGTGCATCCTACACAGACAAATATACAAAAATATATAGGTTGAACTGGATGGACTTGTGTATTTATTTAACCTTAAGAACCAGGTTATTACAATGTATGTAGCTATGCTTTGTGCTATACTGTGTTCTGAATTTAAAATTGTGAAGAACCAACCTTGGGTCGGGTATGAAAGGCGTTATCACAATAAAAAACGTTAACAAAAACAAAATACATATATATAACAGTTTAAGAATTTAATTTGAATGAGCTAAATATCATTCTTGGTTTAATTTATGCAGTTAAAAGTCCTCAGGAATGCCGCGTGAAGATCTTTGTTTCTCAGGCTGTAGATCAGAGGATTCAGCAAGGGGTCTATGAGGGCAGATGTGACTGTAAGCAATTTGTTAATAATAAGCATATTACTAGAAGTGGGAACCATATAAATAACAATTATGGAGACATAGAAGATGGAGACCACAGTAAGGTGTGATGTGCAGGTTGAAAAAGCTTTTACCTTCCCAGTTATGTGAGGCATTTTGTTAATGGTAATGAAAATACGGACATATGGAAGCAACGTACAAACCAAGGCTCCAAATCCAAAGCTGCTACCTACTATGAGTTCGACCAACATGTTTATGAAGGGGTCTATGCATGTGATCTGGAACAGGTTTGGAAGGTCACAAAAAAAGTTGTAAATTGTATTTGGACCACAAAAGGACAACCTGAGCAAAAGGAAGGCATGTATTAAAGAGCAAAGGCAGCCAATCATCCAAACTGCAGCAGCCATAAGAGCACAGACTCTGCAAGACATCATTTGTGTGTAATGTAGTGGGTGACAGATGGCAACGTAACGGTCATAGGACATGGCCGAGAGTAAGAAGAACTCTGAGGTGACAAAGAAGACAAAGAAAAATACTTGGGCTATGCAGGCAGAGAGGGTTATTGATTGGCTTTTGGTGACCAAGTTAAAGAGCATCTTTGGTGACGTGACTGACACAAAAGACACATCTATAAGAGCTAAATTGGCAAGAAAAAAATACATTGGGTTGTGCAGATGATAGTCAGAAAGGACCAAGACAATAATAAGGAGGTTTACAGTCACAGTGATTAAATAGGTTAGAAGAAAGAGCACAAAAAGTCCATTCATGGTTGGTGGATGGTTTGATAGACCCACAAGAATAAGAGTAGTAATCTTGGTGAGGTTCTTCATGTTATTCATAATACAAAGCCTCTGTCAATTTAATATACAAATAATAAAAACAAAAAGATAGTTTTAGGAAAATTAAATTAAAAATGTGCGGAGTGTATCCACATAATTCCTCAGGAAATGCTCTTCAGCTCCTGAAATGTACAGATATATAATCTTAACAGACCCAAAGGACATTCTCCTCTGCTGGAAGAACACGACTCTGGAAGCACTTAGCAATGGTCTTGGGACCTTTAGTAAAAAAATAAAAAAAACACACACACATGCCCCTTGAGAGCCACTTATTTTGAATGAAACAAATTTACAGTCTTTTACATTTTGAAAATATGAATACAGATCTACAGAAGTGAAGTTTTCATATAGTATAATGTTTAATATTTTAGGTAACAGAAGTTTTTGGCAGTTATAAAAACTAAAACCTTGCTTTATTCATTATCTCATTATTTAGTAAAATTGATTATTTAAACACGTAGACATTGTTAACAATTATATATGTATTTTTTTTTGCATTTATGGGCTAACCAATTTAGGCCCTTTTTAGTAATTTTTGTAATTTTATCTTGCACAAAGGGTTTAGTCACAAAGGTTTAAAATTCAAGCATGATTCTCTCTTGATAAATTTTAACTTAAAATAATGTTAAAAAGTTTGCTGAATTGTCTACGATAATCCTACCAAAAGTGACTGTATTTTTGAGAATGCCCGCCATTGGAGGTAAAATGGGTCAACCAATTAATCTTACATTTAGTCATATATGAGGTCCTCAACCAAAGGATTTCTGATGAAAGAATTCTGTCACCAGAACGCCAGGAATATGCAGGTTACCATGTTATTCAGCTTCATGTTTCATTGTGGATGGAGAGCAGAGTTGGTTGGAGATGCCTTCAAGTAGAATCATAAAAACTCAACACCTTTACTAGACTGTTTGAACTGCAGCCCCTAATGTGGTTCAGCTTCATGTTACAGAGTGGACGGAGAACAAACTGAAACCATGAAAGCTGAATATTTTTACCAGATTCAAACCAAATATCAAATAGTTAAGCTCTGGAAACTTTATTACAATAAAAAACAAACTTTCCTAATGTGTGGTGTAGGGGGAAGATGGCATCTGTTGTCAAAAATATTAAACCAACATCCTTATTATATTTCTTCTTATTCCTGTTTTTTTTTATCCATCCTAGTTTAAAAAAATAGATATATAGATAGATAGATAGATAGATAGATAGATAGATAGATAGATAGGTAGATAGATAGATAGATAGATAGATAGATAGATAGATAGATAGATAGATAGATAGATAGATAGATAGATAGATAGATAGGTAGATAGGTATTTTTTAAACTTTTCTTATTTATGACACCACAGCTTCACTGTTAATTAGGTTGAAACTGAACTCTGGGCATAAAAAAGTTCATCTAAATATATTCCTCAATAGCCACAAATTTATCATTTATACATCCACTTTCTGTCCACCAAATGCCTTTGTAAACCTGGATCTGACCTTCTAAAAGTAACAGTGACACAAATACTGTGCTGAACATAGCCGGTGCAGAGAGCAGAGCTGAGGGGGAGACCCAGCAGGTCCCACCCACTACAGGCTCCCTGCAGAAAATTACAGGAGGGGGGCGGAGACATTACCAGTCACCCTGCACAAGGAGAGAGAGCAGGAAGCTCCAGTATGCGTGCATTCATAAATGAATTTAAAATCATGTGCATTGTTTAGGTAAAATAAATAAAACAATAAATCAACATAAATATTTAATAAAATTACTTATTTATATAAGATCCAATAAGAACCCTCAAGGAATGTGAAGTCTTGTCTGGTTTCATTTAGTAAAGATTTATTTTGGTTTGGCATCATAGAAAATACTAAACATGGTATCATAATTCATATTCAATATTATGCCGAAGACAAAAACAGATACTGTAAGAGGAGGTGAATTTACTTTTTGTATGAATTTGTCTATTTAAATAAAATTGTTTTATATTGTCATCTTATTTTTATTTTTTTGGCCGATGCAAATAATGCTTTGAGTAAATGTTTCAAAACGCCTTTTAGAAAAGGAACACAGGCCTCAGAAAGGCTTTACTATTTATTTCATTGTTTCATAAAGATTGTGTTTGTAAATTTATAAATGTATGGTCCAGGCATATTATGCACCTTATGTAATTTAAGCGTTTATGTCTTAAGGTGGCAATACAAATCCTGCGATCGTACGATAATCGGTAAATCCTGGCATCGTACGATAATCGGCAGTTGTATGGGCAGCGTGCGATCGTTTCTACTGTACAGTCGCACGTCTTTTGTCTTCCGAGCACGTTGGAAAACCAGCCGAAAATCGTACGATTTTCGTAGGGTTGGTAGTGTGCTCGTAGGACAAATGCCGAACGGGCCGGTGTGCACAAGCGCACACTGCCTGCTCAGCCCTGCAGTCATCGGAAGCCCTCCCCTCTGATGGGGAGGGCTTGCGATGATCGCAAGTACTTTCTGCCTGTCCAAGATGGGCAGATCGTGTATGGCCAGCTTTACATTTAATCACATAAGGGAAAAACTGAAACATGATTCTAATTTACTAAAGTTTTGCTTATGGCAAAAAAGTTTGCTGAATTGGTCATCCCAACAGAAGCTGCAGTTTTTTAAACAAAATAGACCACTATCAGACACTATCAGACTTTTAGGACTGAAGCCCCTAATGTGGTTCAGCTTCATGTTAGAGAGTGGATGGAGAACAAACTGAAACCATGAAAGCTGAATATTTTTACCAGATTCAAACCAAATATAAAAAAGTTAAAGTTGCGGTATACTGCGGCGTCTCAGTATACCGCGAGCTACTGCTCGCGGTATATTGAGCCTAGGGTGACGGGAGGACACTAGTTTGTGTCCTCCCGTTACCCTAAGGAGAACTATGGGGAAAAGCCTTAACCTCATAGTTCTCCTTTAAGCTCAGGAAACGTTTTTTTCCAGTAAACCAAAGTTTCCCATTGTGCGGTGGAGGGGGGAAGATGGCATCTGTTATCAAAAATATTAAACCAATATCCATATTAGAGTACCAGTCACCCTGCACAAGGAGAGAGAGCAGGAAGCTCCAGTATGCGTGCATTCATAAATGAATTTAAAATCATGTGCATTGTTTAGGTAAAATAAATAAAACAATAAATCAACATAAATATTTAATAAAATTACTTATTTATATAAGATCCAATAAGAACCCTCAAGGAATGTGAAGTCTTGTCTGGTTTCATTTAGTAAAGATTTATGCAGATTTGGTATCATAGAAAATACTAAACATTGTATCATTGTATTCATATTAAATGTTATGCCAATGACAAAAACAGATAAAAGAGGTGAATTTACTGTTTATATGAACGTCGGTTCTACCTAAACAACATTTTTTTTATATGGGTGTCTTTTTTTTCTTTTTTTTTGGCCAACGCAAAGTATGCCTTCAGTACATTTTTCCAAATGGAACACAGGCCTTAGAAACACTTTAGTATTTATAACATAGTATCATAAAGATTTGTATTTGTAAATGTATACATTTATTTTTTGTATACTTTGTATATTTTTGTATATTTTGCAACTGAACTCTGGGCACAAAAACTTTCATTTAAATATTTTCCTCAATAGCCACAAATTTGTAATTTATAAATCCACTTTCTGTCCACCAAATGCCTATGTAAACCTGGATATCACCTTCTAAAAGTAACAGTGACACAAATACTGTGCTGTACGTAGCCTGTGCAGAGAGCAGAGCTGAGGGGGAGACCCAGCAGGCCCCACCCACTACAGGCTGCCTGCAGAAAATTACAGGAGGGGGGCAGAGACAAGACTAGTCATCCTGCACAAGGAGAGAGAGAGAGCAGGAAGCTCCAGTACGCATGCATTCATAAATTTATTTAAAATGATGTGCATTGTTTAGAAAAAATAAATGAAACAATAAATCAATATAAATATTGAATAACATTATTTATATAAGATCCAATAAGAACGATGAAGGAATGTGAAGTCTTGTCTGGTTTGATGTAGTAAATATTTATTCTGGTTTGGTATCATAGAAAATACTAAACATTGTATCATAATTCAGATTCAATATTATGCCAATGACAAAATCAGATAAAAAAAAGGTGAATTTACTTTTTGTATGAACACAGGTCTACTTACATTACATTTTTTTTATACGGTTGTCTTTTTTTTTTTTGGCCAAAGAAAAATATGCCTTGAGTAAATTTTTCAAAAAAGGAAAAGAAACACAGGCCTTAGAAATACTTTAGTATTTATAACATTGTTTCCTAAAGATTTGTATTTGTAAATGTATAAATTCATTTTTTAGGCATATTAGGCACCTTAAGTAATTTAAGCAATTATGTCTTTACATTTGATCACATAAGGGGGAAAATCTGAAACATGATTCTAATTTACTAAAGTTTTGCTTATAATAAAAAAGTTTGCTGAATTGGTCATAGGTAGCAAAACAATCTTCCCAATAGAAGCCGTAGTTTTTTAAACCAAAATAGACCACCCAGCTACTCTTATTTTTAGTCAAGTGTGAAGTACTCAACCCCAGGATTTCTTATTATTCTTATTTTGTCGTCCGAGTTCCAGGAATATGTACTTAGCATGTCATTCAGCTTGTGGATGGAGAGCAGAGTTGGTTGGAGTTGGACTTGAAGTAAAATTATAAAAACTCAACACCTTTAGTAGACTTTGTTGACACCAGTGCTGGGGTTTAGATCTTTGTTGGTGTGATTACAACCTTTACTAGACTCTTTGAATTGAAAGTAAAAAGTTAAGCTCTGGTTAAAACGTTTTCATTTTTTTAGGGATGCACAGATACCAAGTAGCATGCTTAGGACTAGTACATGTACGGATATCTTTCCAGCTACTAGACTAGAGAAAGACTCAAAAGTTAGGAGGCAGCTGTCATTTTTAAGGAGCATTGGTTATGGGCTCCTGGGATTTGTACATCCCTGTTTTAATGTATGATTTGTTTAATATATATATTAGGGATACACCGATACGATTTTTTTCCAGACCAAGTACAAGTACCAATACTTGTCCTTACAGACACAAGTACTGACACATTTTTCTTTAGTGTTATTTGACACAGGAATTTTCCAGCCCACAGGACAACAATCTCAGACCAGCAGACTGAGAGCGATTGTCACTATGGTCGGTTAACTCTGCGTAACGCTTTACACACCTAAGCATTAGCTGCCACCACGTGCTTTAATGGAAACACGCACCATTCTCAGCAAATGCTGATGCAATTCAGAAACGTAAACATTGCCTGTGATGCTATTGTCCCCTCAGGCAGGAATAGTACAGGTTTTAAAATATGGTAGCACTCTTCACAGAGACAAGGATACTTTAAGTGCTTATTAAGAGCTTAAAGGGAAGCTTAACAATTTTAAAAGACCGGTACAGGAAAAATATACAGAGAAGGATGTTACAAGAGAGACAAATATAACAACAGTAAAAATAAAAGGGAATAAATAACAAGTCCTGTTTTTTTGTGAGTTCTAGAAGAATCCAGACAATGAAACAAAAGAAAGATCGGATGGGTAGGGCTCCTCCTCAAGTAGGGCTTGCAAGGTTCCTTCTGGATGTTAAAGAGGAACTCTTCTTTGATGTTATGACAAGAGCTTCCCTTGTGATGTTGAACATGAGCTTCTAGCTGCCTTGCGCAGCCACTTTTTAGTCTCTGTTGGGTGTCACTGAGTCGGCCCCTAGTCCCATCAGGAAGACTTGTGAGGTGAGCGGGAGGGCTGAGGTGTTTATGATTTTCTCTCCGGCCCTCCCAAATTGTCATCTTCATATTAATACCCCTATGTCCACATTTTCATATTTTTCCCATCAGGAAAATCACAGATCAGTGTAAAATTAGCTTGCCATAGACACCAAACGTAACATCCTTGCGAAGTATGGCTAGATCAGGAGGATTAGGCCTCTGGACCTCCTAAACCACTTATGAATATTATGTACAAATTTTTTTTGAAGAGACACAGCTATTATATATAACTGTAGACTTTTCATTAAGGGTTTACGATAGGTAGCCAAATACATCTATGCCTGGCCAACTCACGCCAGCCATAAAAAGGTTATTAGGTTATGCCTTGTACATCACTTAGGTAATTAGTGCTTCACTAAGGACTATAAAAGATCACAGGCCCAGATTAGCAGATATCTGTTTGCTTTGGTATGTTGAGGTGGCCTAAACAAAATGTAACCCTTCTGTGTCAGGGCAGCCTGTTGTAATTCAAACTAGACGTGATGAATTTAATCAAAATAAGGCAAAGATGGAATGTTCAAATAAATATTCAAATGCTAAGACCTCATTACCATCGCAAATACGCCTTCAGATTAGCTTGCTGTCATTCTCAGCACACAATCACCCACAACGATAAACAAAGGGCCAGTCAGAGTATTGCGCCACAACTTGATTAAAAAAAAGAAATGTCTGGAAAAACTGCTAGAAAAGTCAGTTAAACCAACTGTAATCATAAAAACGGCTCTGTGTCTAAAAAGGTAAAATAACCACACAAAGAACGATGCACTAGCCAACATATGGACCTTCTGGTGGGGAAGCTACATGGCAATTGAAGTTTAATATGGAAGAATGGAAAGTTATGCATTTGGGTGGTGAGAATACACATTCAAGCTACTCAGTAAGGGGAACTCCTCTGAATAAATCAGAGATAGAAAAATATTTTGGAATCCACAGACATAGCAATAGCAAGCAATGCCAAGCTGCAGCTAACAAAACAAGTGGATGACTATCATGTGTAGAAAAGATTATTTCATCTAGAGATGAATCTATAATTCTGCCACTATAGGAAACCATGGTCTGGATTTATCTGGTTCAGTTTTGGGCACCGATCCACAGAAAGGACGTCCTTGAACTTAAGAGACTGCAAAGAAGAGCAACAAAATTAATAAGGGGGCTGGAGGACCTCGGCTATGAGGAAAGATGAAAGAAATAGAACTTATTCACTCTGGAGAAGAGGCGTTTAAGAGGAGATAGGATTTCTAGGTACAAGTTGATCAACTGATTGGAAAATTCGGATTAGTTATTTTTTCATTTGGAAATTCGGATGCATCTAAATTACTGAAAATTTGTAAGAATTGCAATTTGGAATGAAAGGAATCGGACATGTCTACATTATACAGAGGTATGGAAATTCTGGTGCATCCTACACAGACAAATATACAAACATATATATTTTGCACTGGATGGACCTGTGTATTTATTCAGCCTTAACAACTATGTAGCTATGCTGACAAATAAATATATAAGAGTTTAGGAACTGTATTTTAATGAGTTAAATATCATTCTTGGGGTTTTTTTTGTAGTTAAAAGTCCTCAGGAATGCCACGTGAAGATCTTTGTTTCTCAGGCTGTAGATCAGAGGATTCAGCAAGGGGTTGATGAGTGTAGATGTGACTGAAAGCAATTTGTTTATAATACGTATATTACCAGAGGTGGGAACCACATAGATAACAATTATGGAGGCATAGAAGATGAAGACCACGGCAAGATGTGATGTGCAGGTTGAGAAAGCTTTTAGCTTCCCAGTTATGTTACCCATTTTGTGAATGGTAATGAAAATACGGACATATGGAAGCAATGTACAAGCAAAGGCTCCAAATCCAAAACAGCTACCTACTGTGAATTCGACCAACATGTTTATGAAGGGGTCTATGCATGCAATATGGAACAAGTGTGGAAGGTCACAAAAGAAATTGTAAATGATATTAGGACCACAAAAAGACAACCTGAGCAAAAGGAAGGCATGCATTAAAGAGTAAAGACAGCTAATCACAAAAACTGCAGCAGCCATATAAGCAGAGACTCTCCAAGACATCATTTGTGTGTAATGTAGGGGGTAACAGATGGCAACATAGCGGTCATAGGACATAGCCGAGAGCAAATAGGCCTCTGAGCTGGCAAAGAAGAGAAAGAAAAATACTTGGGCTATGCAGGCAGAGATGGATATTGATCCGCTTTTGGTGACCAAGTCAAAGAGCATCTTTGGTGCCGCGACTGACAAGAAAGACACATCTATGAGAGCTAAGTTGGCCAGAAAAAAATACATTGGGTTGTGCAGATGATAGTCAGAAAAGACCAAGACAACAATAAGGAGGTTTACAGTCACAGTGATTAAATAGATTAGAAGAAAGAGGACGAAAAGTCCATTCATGGTTGGTGGATGGGTTGATAGACCCACAAGAATAAGAATAGTAATCTTGGTGAGGTTCTTCATGTTGTTCATAATACAAAGCCTCTGCCAATGTATTATACAAAGAATAAAAACAAAAAGATAGTCTTAAGAAATATTAAATAAAAAATGTGCGGAGTGTATCCACACAATTACTGCTCTTCAGCTCCTGAAATGTACAGATATATAATCTTAACAGACCCAAAGGACATTCTCCTCTGCTGGAAGAACAGAAGCCCAGAAGCCCTTAACAATGGTCTTGGGACCTTTAGTTACAAAAACACACACACATGCCCCTTGAGAGCCACTTATTTTGTTTCAAACAAATTTACAGTCTTTTACATTTTGAAAATATTAATACAGATCTACTGAAAATAAGTTATCTTATGGTATAATGTTTAATATTTTAGGTAACAGAAGTTTTGGGCAGTTATAAAAACTAAAACCTTGCTTTATTCATTATCTAAATATTTAATAGAAATGATTATTTAAACACATAGACATTTTTTAACAATTATATATGTAATTTCTTTTGTAATTATGGGCTAGCCAGTTTAGGCCCTTTTAGTAATTTTAGTAATTTTATCATGCACAGATCACAAAGGTTTAAAATTCAAGCACGATTCTCCGGAATCCCGACAATCTCTTGAAGCTTAAGAACAGTTTCCAAGAATTCTTTACCCTTAACGCACCATCTTCACTGGATCCGTTTAACCTGTGGAACGCCCACAAAGCTTTCACCCGAGGACTCCTCATGCAGATGGGAGCCAGACCAAAGAGACTAGGTAAGCAGAGGATCGACCACCTTCTAAACCAAATTAGATCTCTAGACTCCCAAAACAAATTACACCCTACCCCACAATCCCTGTCGGCCCTGACCAAACTGAGACATGAACTGAGGTTGCTGTTGGTGGACCAACACAATGCATGCTCCTTTAGATCTAAGGCCAATTTATATTCCAGTGGAAATATAGCGGGCAAACTCCTGGCGCACAGGCTTTAAGCAGACACGCACTTCCTCTAGAATACCATATCTGATCCACCCGGTGTCTAAACAGCGAGTATGGCACCCCCAAGATATTGCAGACTCCTTCAGCTTATATTATAGCAAATTGTAGATGACCCCTCAATCCCACAACCGACACCCTCAGACATTTCAGAGTTTCTAGACTCCTTGCACTTACCTACATTAACGGAATCTCAGCTTGAGCAGATCAACAACCCCTTGACCCTAGCAGAACTAACGCACACTATAAAGTCTATGCCATCTGGCAAATCCCCAGGCCCGGACGGATTCTCTAATGAATATTACCAAATCTTTCAGGAATCATTGAAACCATTTATGCTGAAGGTGTTCGATGCCGCTGCTGCCTCTGATGCCTTTCCAGCAGAGATGCTGAGGGCCCTCATTGTGACTATCCCCAAGCCAGGTAAGACACCGGATTCCCCTCAAAACTTTCATCCTATCTCCCTCTTAAACTGTGATCTTAAAATATATGCCAAACTTATAGCCCAAAGACTCACAGATGTGATTCCGACACTGGTCAACCCTGACCAAACGGGGTTTACTAAAGGTCGAGAGGCCCCTGATTCCACGAGACGAGTGATTAATATAATCCATCGGGCGCAGACTTCTGGGACCCCTTCTCTGCTCCTAGCATTGACGCAGGGAAGGCGTTCAACTGTGTTCACTGGACATATCTGCGCCAGGTCTTGACCAAGTTCGGATTCACAGGCCATATCTTTTCGTCCATCATAGCTTTGTACTCCTGCCCTTCAGCCCAAGTGTTTACATCTGGCACCCTGTCAGATGCGTTTCACATCACCAACGGCACCCGACCGGGATGCCCCCTGTCACCCCTAATATTTAATTTGGCCATAGATCCCTTTGCAGAAAAGATTAGAATGAACCCACAGATCTCAGGTTTTAACATCTCTCACCAGTCCCACAAGATCAACTTATTTGCTGATGACATTCTCCTTATGTTAACGAATCCGGTGTCCTCCCTGTTGGAAGTATCTCGTGTTATTCAATCATATGCCTTTGTATCCTACTACAGAGTAAACACCACTAAATCTCAGATTCTGGGTCTGGGGTTGGACGCTGAGACCATAGCCACCATTGGCCGAATACAGGCATTACATACCTGGGCATCACACTAACCAGCTCAATCCCTGAGCTGTTTGAATGCAACTTTCCCACATTCCTAGAGAAGCTCAAAAAAGAACTAGCAACCATGGACAGAAAAACTCTGTCGTGGTCTGCGAGACTGGCTTCGTTTAAGATGAAATTCTTGCCTCAAATCCTGTACCTTTTCCACACACTGCCTATCATCATCCCACGTTGGTACTTCAGAGCCCTTTGCATGGCAAGGTAAGAGAGCCAGGCGCTCCCATTCGCTCCTTACCAAACATAGATGTGTGGGTGGCATGGGATATATCGACTTTGCCGATTACTACCTAGCCACTAAATTGACACACATCAAACATTGGATTACCACTCCCATCGACAAACATTGGATATCCATAGAGCAGGAAATGGTTCCGGGTAGAGATCTACCAGCATACCTGAAGCTGTATGACCGCTGTGAGCCAATAAGACCTGCTGCTGGATTTCCTCCTCTCCCTCGTTAGTCTCTCGTCGGCTAACGAAGGGAAGGGGGAGGAGTCCGGTGACGTTGATGTCCGTGACGTCACCGGATCTCCAAGGAACTCCCGGAAGACCCGGAAGCCGGCGGAGAGGTGAGTACCAATCAAAAACATTTGAATCGATCAAAAAAATTAACGATTAATCAAGAAATTAATCGCTAATTTCCGCAGCCCTAATATATATATATACACATACATATATATATATATATCTATATATACAGATTATATATATCTATATAGATATCTATATATATCTATATAGATATCTATATAGATATATATAGATATATCTATATATATCCTCAACCAAAGAATATCTGGTGAAAGAATTCTGTCACTAGAACGCCAGGAATATGCAGGTTACCATGTTATTCAGCTTCATGTTAGATTGCGGATGGAGAGCAGAGTTGGTTGGAGATGTCTTCAAGTAGAATCATAAAAACTCAACACCTTTACTAGACTTTTTTGACTGAAGCCCCCAATGTGGTTCAGCTTCATGTTACAGAGTGGATGGAGAACAAACTGAAACCATGAAAGCTGAATATTTTTACCAGATTCAAACCAAATATCAAATAGTTAAGCTCAGGAAACTTTTTTCCAGTATATCAAACTTTCCCACTGTGTGGTGTAGGGGGGAAGATGGTATCGGACATCTGTTACCAAGAGTATTAAACCAATATCCTTATTATATTTCTTCTTATCCCTGTTATATTTTATCCACCCTAGTTTAAATAAATACATTTAAACTATATTGCAAAAAGTATTGGGACACACCTTCCAAATCATTGGAGTCAGGTGTTCCATGAAAATTCTTTGCTACTAAATATTCCTCGGTCACCTGTTACTGGTATTCTGCAAGGTCCATAAAGACACGGATGGGGGAGTTTGGGGTGGAGGAACGTGACTGGCCTGCACAGAGTACTGACCTCACCCCCATAGAACACCTTTGGGATGAATTAGAGCGGAGACTGCGAGCATGGCCTTCTCCTCCAACATCAGTACCTGACCTCACAAATGGTCCAACATTCCCATAGACACACTCCTAAACCTTGTGGACGCCTTCCCAGAAGAGTTGAAGCTGTTATAGCGGCAAAGGGCGGAGCCAACCCAATACTGAACCCTACGGACTAAGACTGGGATGCCACTAAAGTTCATGTGCATGTAAAGGCCGGAGTGCCAATACTTTTGGCAATATAGTGTATACATATATATATATTTCTGTCCACCAAATACCTTTGTAAACCTGTATATTACCTTCTAAAAGTAACAGTGACACAAATACTGTGCTGTATATAGCCTGCGCAGAGCTGTGGGAGAGACCCAGCAGACCCCAACCAGTACAGGCTCTCTGCAGAAAACTACAGGAGGGGGCAGAGACAAGGCCAGTGACTCTGCACTAGGAGAGAGAGTAGGAAGCTCCAGTACGCATGCATTCATAAATTAATTTAAAATGATGTGCATTGTTTAAAAAAAATAAATGAAACAATAAACCAATATAAATCATTAATAACTAGACATGTGCACTGCCAAAAAAATTGTTTAGTTTCGTTTTAAATTCGGATTTGTGTTATTTTGTTTTTCGGGATTCGGGTGTGAAAGTCAATTCGGATTCGGAATTCTGATTCGGACGAAATTCGTTAGCGGTAGTTCGTTCGAACGTTTGTTTCGTTTTCGTTTCTTATTCGTTTCGTTCATACGTTCGTTCGTTTGCAGCAAAGTGACGTTTGAGGGGGAAAATGTTTTTCTTCAACGGACAAAACGAAACGAACGTTCGAACGAACTACCACTACCGAATTTCGGAAAGGGAAATTCGGATTCGTTTGCATTCGTTATATCTGTAATTCGGAATTCGGATACATCCGAATGTCCGAATTTCCGAAAATTCGTCCGAATTTCGATTCGGAACGAAACAAATCGCACATGTCTATTAATAACATTATTTATATAAGATCCAATAAGAACAATGAAGGAATGTGAAGTCTTGTCTGGTTTATTTTAGTAACAATTTATTTTGGTTTCATATCATAGAAAATACTAAACATTGTATCATAATTCAGATTCAATATTATGCCAATGACAAAAACAGATCAAAGAGGTGAATTTACTTTTTGTATGAACGGTAGTCTGCTTAAATTAAATTTTTTTATACGGTTGTCTTTTTTCTTTGGCCAACACAAAATATGACTTGAGTAAATGTTTCAAAACCCCCTCATAGAAAAGGAACACAGGCTTTAGAAAGGCTTTAGTATTTATATCATTGTTTCTTATAGATTTTATTTCCTTACCATCTTGTCTTGATTTGTATTGTGATTGTAATGTCTTCGTTATATTTTAAAGCACTGCGCAAACTGTTGGCGCCATATAAATCCTGTATAATAATAATATTTGTACATTTATTTTCTAGGCATTTTAGGACCTTTTATTAATTTAGGCAATTATGTCTTTACATTTGATCACATGAGGACAAAACGGAGACATGATTCTAATCTACTGAAGTTTTACTCATAAAAAAAGTTTGCTGAATTGGTCATAGGTATAAAAACAATCTTCCCAATAGAAGCCGCAGTTCTTGAAGCAAAATAGACCACCCAGCTACTCTTACGTTTAGTCAAATGTGAAGTACTCAACCCAAGAATGTCTTATTTTGCAATCAGAGCCCCAGAAATATGTACCTAGCATGTTATTCAGCTTGTGGATGGAGAGCAGAGTTGGTTGGAGGTGGACCTCAACTACAACCATAAAAACTCAACACCTTTAGTAGACTTTGTCAATGCAAGCATTGGAGTTTAGGTCTTTGTTGGTGGAATTGCCACTTCTGCTAGACTTTTTTATTTAAAAATGTAAAAGTTAAAAGTTAAGCTCGGGTTAAAAACATTTTTGATTTTTTTTTGCTACTGTGAGGAAGAGTTACAACATCTGTCAGTGTTTTATTCCTGTCTGTGTCCATGTTGGTTTCTCCTTCTAGAGACAGCGGATGGTAGGACAAAATATGAGAGGAAATCTCTCCTGCAGCAACCTGAACGGCAACTGGGGAACAAACACAAAAAGGCTTTGGCTGGAGCACCACTTTAATGTCTTATTTGTTAAATGATATGTTAACCTGAGTTTTCTAGAGGAGATAAGGAAATGTCCTTCTTCTTTGATGGTCAAATGATAGAAAGTATTCCATGCTGGTATCATCCATTACATTTTACTGGTATCATGCATTATATTTTACTCCCTACTAGCTATTGGTTTGTAAAAGAGAAAAAGAGAAAGCCACATTTACCCTTCAATTTAGTTACTATTTAAAAAATGAATAAGTAAATAAATAATAAATAAAAATAATAATTATATATATATTAATTAGAAAATGCATTAAAATTGTGACATTATTAAGGGGGCGTGGTTTGATGGCCGCCTGAACCAGACGTGCTTTCTAGTAGCTCCGCTGGAATCACCTCAACCTGCAGCCTAGCAGCCACATCGACTAGCCGACATGGGCAAATATGGACCCCGCAGGTCCTCCAAGTCACAGCAGCCGCCGAAGATAAAAAAAAAACGATGAAATCGTTCTTTGATCCCAGCGACCCACAGGAGACCTTGTCAGCTAAAATGGCGCCGCCGGATCAGCGGACCCCGTGTGGAGGGCCAAAAGCTGCAACACACTCCCAGCCTATGCAGGAGGGATCGGACCTGTCGCGGTCTCTCTCCACTGACTCTTCCAGGTCCCAGATGTCACCAAGGGACGGATCCCCCTCGGGACGCCGAGAATCGGGGGGCGAGTCGGAGGATGGAGTGAGTACGTGGGCTGGGGAGGGGAAAGCCACAATCTGGCCGTCGCCTGCCCTTATAGAGACTGATGGGCCATCCGCACCAGAGTATAAGGGAAGCGGAATGGAGGCCATATCTATGAGCCCGGAAGACCCAATACCACTCCCAGACACCCCCCCCGGTTTCAACCCCAAAAGCAGGGGCCCCGTCACGGGACATTACGCCTAGGCCACAGAGAGGCCCAAAAGCCGGGGGCTCAAGTAGACAGACTCCCCCAAGCCATCAGAACTCATCTCTGGATATACACCTCCAGCATGGCTCTCCACCTGCGATGCCACAGCGCCATCTAGCGTCCACTGTGATGCAAACATAATTGCAGACTGCAATCCTGCAATCAGCCCAGCAACAAGCTGATTCAGAGCAGTTGACATATAGCTGTGACCGGGATCCAGCGGGAGCCCAATCTTTTACAGAACCAGATGAAGTGGAACACCCTTCATGAAGGGAATACATTAAACACATCCCCACTAAGAAAGATTTTAGGCTCCTCATACAGGAAGTCAGAATGACTTGTAAAACTGAAATAGAATCTCTTCGTGAAGACTTCCGACACTTAGCCCAACAGGTGACGGAAGTGGAAGAAGACCTGCAGACGACTAAAAGGGAGGTCCACAAGCTGCAATCTCGATCGGTAGACCACTCCTTTGAGATTCGACAGCTGCAACGCAGAGTGGAAGACCTTGATAACAGAGGTCGCCGGAATAACCTGAGGATTAAGGGGCTGCCGGAAGTAGATGGGCAGGAAGATCTCCCAACCAAACTGCAAACAGCTTGTGTTTAATACGGTCCTTGGGACCCCTACAACACAAAAGGTGGAGCTGGACCGGGCACATAGAGCGCTACGCCCTCGGGGCTCATCATCGACCCCGAGGGACGTCATCTGCAGACTTCATTACTATCCACTTAAAGAGGAAATATTGCGGAAGGCCCGTAACCTACAGAACATAAACTTTGAGGGAGCCCCGCTCCAGATCTACCAAGACCTCTCATGGTACACACTGCAACAGCGACGCCTCTTACAGCCACTGCTGACACTACTACAAGACAACAATATCCCCTATCGCTGGGGGTACCCTTTTAGTCTTACAGCCCGGAGAGATGGGAGAAGCGCTATTCTGCGAGTTCCAGAGGACTTACCTACTTTCTGCGCAGACCTACGACTGGCCTGTCCAGCCCTGACAGGATGGGACCCTCTACCCAAACTGGGTCCGGAACCTACCACATGGCAAAAGGTCACTCCCGGAAAGCAGAATGCCGGCTTGGAAGTGAACACAACCACCCCTTTCCGCAGGCTTCCACTCCGAGACGCCCCTGCTGAAGCCAGTGATTCCTCCTATTGTGGGGACCTGGGTCGGTGGCGTCTCGTGTTTAATGGAGTGACACTGTGAAATGCGGTCGTGTCCAAAACCCTCTTATGGAACAGTTCTACCTTTTGACCCTGATGGAACATTAACATTGACTGATCGACCGGGGCGGTTTAATTGCTCCATATCCACCTGAAGCACATGATTAGGGAATTATTCAGTAAGGCCCATACGAAGGGTTTCGGGACATGTTGCCCACAGATCTTCTATATAACGGCTGTTAGGCTGCAGCCCATTAGCATTTTTCTAGAGCGGTTCCGGGACCGGACGCCTAGAAAACTGGTTCTCTCTGAAGCTACAATTTTTTAGGAGACGGGAGTATTAGATTGTAGTATTCTCTCATCCAACCCCCCCCCCATATTGGATCACACAGTGGGAATTGATAGATATTGTAGTCTTCAAAACTAATAGTTGATAGCGAGTTACTACTGTTGAACTTAGGAGATGGTAATATTCCCACTGACTAGAGTTCTTTTCAACGTTGTTTATGCATATGCAGTGAAGGGAGCTATTAACCTCCCAAGGCTAATCGTTAAGACTGTTATAACTAACGTTGTATGTTTCCTTTTTAGATTGACTCTACTCTGTTTTTTCCTTTTCTACTCTGCTCGGCTGTACCGGCGCTTCCAGGACCCAGTCATCCTCTATACTACCCAAGGCAGCGGATGCCAGGTTAGTCTCCAGATCCCTTTCTTCAGGAGAATGTTGTACCCATTAGCCCTTCACACTGACAGCCAACCTCAACTAACCCGATATCATGGATCCTACAGATATTAAAATGTACTCCCTTAATGTTAAGGGACTGAATTCCCCCTTTAAACGCAATATCAAATACAGGGAACTTAAGACTGCCAACCCGCACGTTGTCTTCTTACAGGAGACGCACTTCACCCCACAAAACTCGTTTAAGTTTATACATACCTTATATCCTAGAGCCTATGCGGCATCCCACATAAAGAAAAAAGCGGGGGTAGTAATATTGCTAAAAGGCACCTGCCCATTCCTACCCAACGTGGTCCTTGCGGATAGGGGGGGAAGGTATGTCATTTTACATGGAGATTGGCAGGGAGTGCCGCCCCACACTCGGGACAGGTCCGTTTTATCACCATGGTTTTAAATAAAATTGTCACTTTAGAACACACATTCCTTATTATTGGGGGTGATTTTAACTTACCGTACTCAAATGTCATGGACCACATGGGATCTCTGGGAAAAGGGGCTCCGAAGGCCACGGAATATAATGCGCGATACTTTCGTCGCCTGATAAGAAGACACTCTTTATTAGATTCATGGCGAGTACTACATCCCTCGGAGAAACGCTTCACATTTTACTCCCCGGTTCATCACACGCACACTAGAATAGACTATTTCTTGGTGAATACCCCAGTCCTGAGAAATTTGAAATCGGCAGAGGTGGGAGTGTTCTCATGGTCGGACCATGCACCAATAGATCTGACCTTGACTTTGGAACCCATTCGGATCAAAAAATTTCACTGGAGGTTAAATGATAGTTTGCTCAAAGATGAGATTCCTAGGCAAGACATAATGAGGGCCATTAGCTCCTACTTTGAACTGAATGAAGGCACGGTCTCTCAAGTTTCCACTCTGTGGGAAGCTGATAAAGCCACGATCCGGGGTCATTGCATAGCGCTGGCGTCCAACATCAAAAAAGACAGGTTGGCCACCACAAATAGCTTGAAGAGGGAGATAATCACCCTGGAACAAAAGTTAGCATTGACACCATCCAAGTTACTCCTTCGAAAGCTAATCCAAACTAGAACACGACTGCGACACCTGTTGACGCACAAGGTTGAAGTATCCATGACTCACCTAAAACAACGGTATTACGAGAGGGGTGACAAGGCGCATACTATACTAGCTCGTACGTTACGTGAGGAAGCTAGCTGTAGGGGACTGACAGCAATTAGAGACGCTAGGGGCACACTGCAACATCACCCGGACGTTATAGCTGATGTGTTTAGGGATTACTATACCGAACTCTACAATCTCACAGACACTGCCTTTACCCCACTTGATGCGCGCTTGGCAGATAGCATACAGGACTATCTAGAGAGGTGTAGTCTGCCGAGAATTTCGAAAGAGGCATTGGAAGCCTTAAACACAGATATAACGCCGGACGAACTTAGGAATGTCATCCGTGCACTGCCCACAGGCAAGTCACCAGGGCCAGACGGATACCCATACTCATACTACAAAACATACATTGACACCCTTCTCCCTCATATGACGAACATGTTTAATGGGTTTCTTCGTGGAGAGGCAATACCGACATCGTTTTTAACCTCACACATAACGGTGTTCCCCAAACCGGATAAGGATGGTAAACTGTGTGCCAATTATAGACCAATAGCCCTTCTCAACTCAGACTTCAAAATCTTTACAAAAACATTACTTTACAAAAACAACGAAGCGCTGTTAATCAGTCTGGACGCCGAAAAAGCTTTTGACAGGCTTAGTTGGCCATTTTTGCATGCAACATTATCCCATATGGGAATCAGGGGCCCTTTCGCCCGAGCAATTCATGCATTATACTCCACTCCCACGGCCTCTGTAAAACTGAAAACAGCGACTTCCACACCGTTCCAGATACGCAATGGCACTAGACAGGGTTGCCCGTTGTTCCCACTGCTGCATGCTCTCTGTATTGAACCCCTTGCGGCACGGATCCGAGAGTCGCAGGATATTAGGGGAGTACAGATAGGAACGCAGCAATTTAAACTAGCATTATTCGCAGACGATGTCATTCTCTCTATGACGTCCCCTCAACGGTCATTGCCGAAACTACAGTCGGAACTTCATTGCTACTCCATGGTGTCGGGTTATAAACTGAACATAGGCAAAACCGAAGTTCTCCCATTGAATATATCCCCAGCAAAATTGATAACCCTACAAACCATGTTCCCCTGTAGCTGGAAAGTGATAAAATTAAATATCTGGGAATTCATCTTACGAAAAACATACACTCGCTTTACGTGACCAACTACAAACCACTGTTTCAAAGGCTACGTTTACAGCTACAGAGATGGAAAACCTTGCGACTGTCATTCACAGGTAGACTGACTTCAGTTAAAATGACGCTGCTACCAAAACTGTTATATTATTTTACTACATTGCCAGTTAGGATACCGGTCACTGATTTAAGATCTTTTCAAAAAGA
The DNA here is from genome assembly GCF_000935625.1 of Nanorana parkeri. NCBI lineage: Eukaryota > Metazoa > Chordata > Amphibia > Anura > Dicroglossidae > Nanorana > Nanorana parkeri. The sequence continues at coordinate 422,215 of NW_017307115.1, read as the reverse complement.
GGTATTAAATTATCTATGGGATGGGAAGCATCACCGTGTATCGCAAAAGATACTGTACGCTTTGCTAGCAAAGGGAGGTCAGGCTCTGCCACACTTTATTACGTATTACCATGCAGCCCAATTAAGAGTAATACCGGCTCTATCAAGGTTTGATCCTCCTACGAGCTGGGCACAAATAGAAGGCCTTTGGCTTGCTCCGCTACACCCTAATGCTTTACTGTGGGCGGATCCGGTGCAATTACCTAGGGCCGCTATGCTTTCCTCCACAGGGCTCACGCTGGAAATATGGAATAAGGTTAAACTAGTTAAAGGACTGACGACGGCTCGGTCTCCGCTGACCCCCTTTCTGCTGAACCCAGAACTACAAGCAGGGGTATCTAAGGAATGGGTTAGGATATGGCAGTCCAGAGGCCTCTTTCATATTAGGAATTTACTGGATAGGGTCACCAATAAGATAATGCCCTTTGCACAACTCAGGGAGAAACATGATCTCCCCCCCAGCGCTATTTACCCATATCTACAAATTCGACATTTTGCTCTATCAATTGTAAAAACACGATCCTTCCCCCCACGCACTCCATTTGAGGCACAATGTTTGGTGCCCCACTCCTCTAGGGGTGTGATTTCCTTCCTATATAGCACGCTTAATGAAGATCCTGGGCAGGCAGAGGTAAACCTACCTTATATGCAGAGATGGGAAGATGCTCTGGCAACCACAATCTCACCCCAGCAATGGGAACGAATATGGAGGATGGCAACAAAGTCCTCAATCTGCTCGGTTTACAGAGAAAACCAAAATAAAATAATGTACCATTGGTACCATACACCGGACTTTCTCCATACACTTAACCCAAAGCTATCCCCAAATTGCTGGAGATGTGACGGTTCTAGAGGCACCCTGTTACCTTATGAGTTTATGTAAAATCTTCATAAGACATACTGTATGTATATAGTTTTATTTCTTGTTTTAAATAGGTGGGGGTAGCTTGTAGGGAAATAAAGTCTTTGTTGTGTTTATCACTGTGGAGGGGAGTGGCAGGCCCAATGACTTGCAAATAGGGCTGGTAATCAGGTTTTTCCTGAGCCAAGACCCTTTGATCTAATAATATGTAGACTGGCCAATCGTAGAGAGTAGACTGGCCAATCGTAGAGAGGGGTGTGGAGTTGTAAAGAGGGTCTTGGAAACCCTCCAATCTCCATTAGGCCTTGGGAGGCAACCAATGGGAGATGCGCCATGCATCCCTATGGACACCAGGGGTATATTAATGGCTGGAAAAAGCAGCTCGGCCTCTTTTTTACCAGGATGGGGACCTCATGTGACGATTAATGGGTAACTATACATATAATCTTTCCCCCACTTAACTGTATGTCTGTTTGTCTGTTAGATACCAATGTCTGGGTATTTGGCATGTTTAAATCTTTTCTTTGTATGTTGTAGTTAGATTGTTGGTTCATTGTATTTAAGTCTTGATACTATATACCAATAAATTCTGTTATTGTGTTGAGCTCAAAAATCTCATGAATGAATCCATAGAATATTATACCTGTAAGTGTGAATGCTTATATAGAGGTTCATAACTTAAAATAGTAAATCAGGTAACAACCCTGTTCCACATCTTCTGGACATGCCCTAGCATTCAACCCTATTGGGGGGAGGTCAAACGCATTCTGGAACAGATAGTGGGTCAACCACTCTCGGACCATCCTATACATTACCTCTTGGGACTGCCCTTTCCTGACCTCTCAAAGGCTAATAGGAAATTGATAGTGCATATCCTCACCGCTGCCCGCTGTCTCATATCACTGCAATGGAAAAGAAAGCTCCCCCCATCTAAACTAGATCTATTCGCCAGAATCAAAGACGTACAGGTAATGGAATACCTAACAGCACGATTAAATGACGCAGTTGAGTCCCATAAAGGGGTGTGGAGACAGTGGGATGCCTATGAGGTGAGCTTGAACTGAGGGGTTTGAGAGGAGTAGACGAAGGGGGGAAATGGACCCAGATAGAAGGAGATGCAGGGATCAAACTTGGGGACGAACCCTGGTATGGGTTGCTTATGAAGTCCATACAAATTGCTGACCTGGAAGATACTTACTTACCTACACTCACTCTCTTTTCTTTTCTTTTTTCTCTGCTATATTTTAGCAATTTTATAAAGATGTTTGGTTAATTGTTGAGGCATCATAACTGAAAGGTATGTGCCAGATAGCACGGTTTAGATAAGAACAGCCAGAACGAAATGTTATTTGCTATATAGGTATGACATACAATAGAGTAGATTGGCAGATGGGGAATATCCTACCTTCTACGCTTTAGTAGAACAACAAAACAACATATGTATAACTGTTTCTAGCTAGATGTCGATTGCGTTGGATACCTCAAATGATGTCGTAAGTTTTGTATTTTCTATATGCAACCTTCAAAATAAAAAATTGTCAATTTAAAAAAAAATTGTGACATTAATTGTTTGTGCATTAATTAAATGCATTAATTGTGACACACTAGATTAAAAGAAAACAACGAGAAGAATTACTAGAAACGTCAGTTAAACTGACTGTAGTAAGAAAATCTTCTCTGTCTAAATACCTAAAAAAAATGACCACACAAAGAACGATGCACTAGCCAACATATTATTTTCTGGTGCAGAAAACTTGTTGCGAAAATTCTAGAAAGATTTATTTGAAAGCAGATGATTCTGCGTCATGCTGTTTTGTAATACAACATAAAAATACGGTAGAACGAACCTTTTTACCAGATACAGAAATAGCTATTACAATAAAAATATAACAAATAACATAAAAGATAACAGTGTAGGAAATATATTTAAATGGGCTAAACATCATTCTTGGTTTATTTTTTGGCAATTAAAAGTCCTCAGGAATGATGTGTGAAGATCTTTGTTTCTCAGGCTGTAGATCAGAGGATTCAGCAAGGGGTTGATGAAGGCAGATATGACTGATAGCAATTTGTTTACAATACGAATATTACTAGAGGTGGGAACCACATAGATAACAATTAAGGAGACATAGAAGATGAAGACCACTGCAAGATGTGATGTGCAGGTTGAAAAAACTTTTAGCTTCCCAGTTATGTTACCCATTTTGTGAATGGAAATGAAAATACGGACATATGGAAGCAACGTACAAACAAAGGCTCCCAATGCAACAGCACCACCTCCTATAAGTTCGACCAACATGTTTATGAAGGGGTCTATGCATGTAATATGGAACAGGTTTGGAAGGTCACAAAATAAGTTGTAAATGATATTTGGACCACAAAAGGACAACCTGAGCAAAAGGAGGGTATGCATTAAAGAGTAAAGACAGCTAATCACAAAAACTGCAGCAGCCATATGAGCAGAGACTCTCCACGACATCATTTGTGTGTAATGTAGGGAGTGACAGATGGCAACGTAGCGGTCATAGGACATAGCCGAGAGTAAGAAGAACTCTGAGGTGACAAAGAAGACAAAGAAAAATACTTGGGCTATGCAGGCAGAGAGGGTTATTGATTGGCTTTTGGTGACCAAGTTAAAGAGCATCTTTGGTGCGGTGACTGACACGAAAGACACATCTATAAGAGCTAAGTTGGCCAGAAAAAAGTACATTGGGTTGTGCAGATGATAGTCAGAAAGGACCAAGACAACAATAAGGAGGTTTACAGTCACAGTGACTAAATAGATTAGAAGAAAGAGGACGAAAAGTCCATTCATGGTTGGTGGATGGTTTGTTAGACCCACAAGAATAAGAGCAGTAATCTTTGTGAGGTTCTTCATGTTATTCATAATACAAAGCCTCTGTCAATGTATTATACAAAGAATAAAAACAACAAATTAGTCCTAAGAAGCATAATCTTAAAATATGCGGAGCGTATCCACATAATTCCTCAGGAAATGCTCCCCAGCTCCTCAAATGTACACAATATATAATCTTAACAGACCCAAGGGGAATTCTCCTCTGCTGGAAGAACAGAAGCCCAGAAGCCCAGAAGCCCTTAACAATGGTCTTGGGACCTTTAGTTACAAAACACACACACATGTCCCTTGAGAGCCACTTATTTTGTATCAAACACATTTACAGTCTTTTACATTTTAAAAATATGAATACAGATCTACTGAAGTTTTCATATATTATCATTTTTTATATTTTGGCTAACAGAAGTTTTTGAGAGTTGTAAAAACTAAAACCTTGCTTTGTTTATTATCTCATTATTTACTAAAAATTATTATTTAAATACGTAGATATATTTTATTGACATGTGCAATTCTTTTCGTTCTGAATGGAAATTCAGACGAAATTTCCGAAATTCGGAGATTCGGATGTATCCAAATTCCGAATTACAGATAAAACGAATGCAAACGAATACGAATTTCCGATTCGTTTTTTTTTTGACAAAAATATCATTTTTTGCATGAAATTTCGTTGTAGCAAAGTGACATTTGAGAACAAAAAAACTTTTTTTTCCTCTTAAAAGTCACTTTGCTGCAACGAACGAACGAAATGAAAACGAAATGAAATGAAAACAAAATTTTGTACGGATTAACGCTAACGAATTTCGTCCGAATTCGAATTCTGAAACGAATTGACTTTCGGACCCTAATTCCGAAAAATGAAATAAAGCAAAATCCGAATCAAAACAAAACTAAACGATTTTTTTGCTGGTGCACATGTCTAATTTTTTTTTTTTATTCTTTATTTTGGAAAAACAGGGTCATCCATACAATAACAAAGCATTTCAATACAGAGTACAGAATAATCAGGGTGAAAAATCATCAATGCTTATAAGCATTAAGTGTTCGATCGCATGGATCCTGTAGTTTTTTTTGGTTAGACGACATTTAAACACATAACAAACATAAACGAAAATTAGGATGTACATTAGGCATATAGTGTTACTTGTGTGATATAGCTGCCTCCCTCCATTATCCCTATACTGATATACATCTTACTGGCAATAGGGACCACTCCCTGAGAATTTGTTCGTTCTGGGGTAACTTTACTGTTTTGGCGTGGGGGCTCCTCATCAGGGCCGGCCTTAGGCCTTTAGGCGCCCTGTGCGAGAAAGCTTTACAGCGCCCCTCAGTGACCACACCCCTCAGTGGCCACACCCTTTAGTGACCACACCCCCAGTAACCACACCCATTTATTACCCATATTTTTGGTAAAATATAAAAAGCGGGGTCACGTCGGGTAAATAGACACCAAACATGTCATGCTTTAAAATTGCACGCACCCGCAAAATCGCAAAAAATTACCATGCCCAATATTGACCATAGGTGACGCTTTAAAAGCTTTTACCGCTCATCAGTTTAGTGTTATCAGTGATTGATAGCCCTACAATTATTGCTCTCATTCCGACGTTCGCGACGATATGTAACATGTGCGGGGTAATGGGCGAAATCGTCGTTTTCACACGTATGCGCACCCGACGCCTGTTTGCATGCATGTAATATGTGACAGGTCCTCTTTATGGAGACATCAGGGGTCTCCAAGACCCCTAATGTCACCTTGGACCCCCCTGAAGAAGCTGATGAAGCACAGATCTGCTTCATCAGCTTCTCTCCAGCATCTGATGCTGGAAAATGACACAAGAATGCGAAAGTGATGTAATATACA
>NW_017307115.1:404416-409362 GCF_000935625.1 Nanorana parkeri | reverse complement strand
GGCCAGCGCCCAGCGGTGAGGGGGAGAGAAGCCGCCTCCAGGACGAGCTGTGTCGGCCGCACAGCGCCCTTGTTGCCATGGCGCCCTGTGCGGCCGCACTGCTCGCACACCCCTAAGGCCGGCCCTGCTCCTCATCGCTTAAGGTGGCCATACACTGTACAACCATCGCAAGACCTTAGTCTTGCGATGGTTGTACAGGGATTTAAAAAACGTACGATCTGCCCATCTTGGACAGGCAGATCGCACTCTCGATCATCGCAAGCCCGTCCCCCTGGCCACCAACTCGCCGAGAATCGTACGATTCCCGGTGGGTTTTCTAGCCTGCTGGTTCGACAGAAGACGTGCAACCGTACAGTAGAAACGGTTGCACGCCTTCCATACACTGCACGATTCTCGTACGATCGCGGGATTTCCCGCGATTCTCGTACGAGAATCGTGCAGTGTATGGGCACCTTTAGAGGTCCGGGTAGTAGGCGATCCCTGTGACACCATGTGACTATAGCCGTATTCTTAAAGTATGTCGCAGAACAACAACTGATCATAACTACCCTGTTTCCCTGAAAATAAGACCTAGTGCTATTTTTGGGAATTGCTAAAATATAAGACCTACCCCGAAAATAAGACCTAGTTGTGACCATTCCCAGGGCCGGTGGTGGCATAAGGGGGAACTTGAAGAGCCGCAGTAGAGGCGGGAGAGAATCAGCGGTGCCAACATAGCCAGCGCTAGAGGAAGCGAGGCGGCAGCGGAGGGAGCAGAACCGCATAAGTCGATGCCTCCTCTATAGCGCCGGCTCCTATCACATGTGGACTCGTGGAGTGATACCAAATGCACTCTGCCTGTGAGGAATCCATAGTGAAAGCGTGCTCCGCTCATTCTGGCCAGCGATTGGTTACCAAATTGCTCTTGGAAAGGTACGGCACCCCCTGACTGCCATGATCACCCTAGTCTAAACTTTGCCACTCACTCCTGTCTTGTAAGTCTTCTACCGGTAATAAGTGTGGATTGTTGTACATTAAAAAAAAAAATAAGACCTACCCCGAAAATAAGACCTAGTGCTTTTTTTTGTGCCCAAAAAAATTTAAGACAGTGCCTTATTTTAGGTGAAACACGGTATGTGGCATTCAGTGCCTATTCCTGGAGCACCCAGATGCATTAATTCCAACGTACATCCTAGTTACACAAGACTTACATAGAGCAAGACATGGATGAGCAGGAGACAAAACGATCTCTACCCTGGAGTCGGTTGTTCAGGATACCTGTGGGTCCCCGGGTGGTTCTGAGGTGACGTATGTTTGATATTCCGGAGAAAGCAGGTACTCCGCCCAATAGAACCAGATTTTGTTAAAGGCTGTTTGCATTTCAGGGGACGATACCGTCAATTCCTCCATTCGCCAGATTTCACCCACCTTTCTCAGCCACATTCCCACCGTAGGGGGTCGTGGATCTCGCCAACGCAGCGGAATGCAGGCTTTGGCTGCATTGAGCAGATGTGGTAGTATTGATCTCATGTACCCCTTCCTCGGGAAAGTATTGTGGTGCAAAAGGAAGAAGGCCAGGTCGCGCGGAATGACTCGGTCGGTGAACTTGGGCAATAGTGCCTTGATCTCCTTCCAGTAGTGCTGAAGAGCCGGGCATGTCCAGAAAACATGTAGCATGGAGCCACCGTCTTGGCCACATCGCCAGCACCCAGAATCTGCCCCGGGGAAGATTCTGTGTAGGGTTGTAGGTGTTCTATACCAGCGCGTGAGAGTTTTGTAGTTACATTCCTGGATCCTAGTGCATCTAGATGTTTTGTGCGCAAAGTAGAACATTCGTTCCCACTGTTCCTGCGTGAGCCCCAATTCATTTTCCCACCTGGCCACGTATGAGGGATTGTTACCCTCTGGATCGGGTTCTAACAGTGCGTAGGCTAAGGACACTACATGACCCAGCGGCGAGCTTTGTGTGCACCCTCGTTCGAAGTCAGTCATGGGCCGTGTAAGCGCCTGGGCAGGCGATAGGGATCTAAGGAAATGCGTTAGTTGTATCTTTTCCCAAAATTTTAGCCGGAGCCACTGAGGTTCCCGAGACAATTCTTCTATGGACACCCATTTGTTGTTCCGAATAAAGTGTTGGGCCCTGTATACGCCTGTCTCAGCTAACCCAGTGAACCCCGGGTTTTCCAATCCAGGAGTGAAGCCTGGGTTCCCTAAGATTGGAAATAATGGCAAAGGGGCAGGAGAAACATTTCCCGTGGGGAAGAATTTACGACATATGGCCCATGTCGGTCCAATAATGGGATGTGTTTTCAATGGCACCGAGACTCCTTTCTCACACCACAGAAGGGCCGACAGGGGAACATTCACTTCTGCCTCCTCAATTCCTATCCACTGTTTTAGTGAGCCGTGTCGACACCAGTCAAGTACCCTCGCGAGGTGGCAGGCCGCATGGTATCTGAGTACATCGGGCAGGCCAATACCTCCCCGGAGTTTGTGTAGTCATGGAATGTGTGGAATGTGTGGGAAAGGTCTGCAGGTATAAAGGTACCTAAGTACCCCAACGACTCCACCTCCCACCTAAATGGAAATGCAGACCGTAGGCCCGTGAGCAGGAAACCGGGACGGAAACATTAAGGGCCTGTAGATTTTTGAAAGTTGATAAGAAAATGTGACACCGCTCCATAGTGCTCAAATTCCCTCATCAGGTTTGGTAGGGAAACAGTTGGGATGGTGAGGAAAAAGAGCAGGTCGTCTGCGAAGGCTGCGACTTTGTGTTTACCCCCACTTCCTAGGTCGACTCCTGTTACATTATCATTGGCCCTAATTTTACGGAGGAAGGGTTCTAAGGTGAGAATGAAAATCATGGGTGATAGCGGGCAACCTTGTCGCGTGCCGTTTGAAATGTCAAAGGCTTCCGACAGGAGACCATTGACCCGAATCTGAGCCGTAGGTCTAGAGTATACCGCCATTATCCATGCCATCATCATCTCACCCAGACCCTTGAGTGTCAATTCCATGAAAGTCCAGTCGACCCGGTCGAATGCCTTCTCCGCATCCGTGGACAGAAGCATAAGAGGCTTATAAGAGGCATAAGAGGACGCATGTATAACATCTAGTACTCGCATTACATTATCCCTTGCCTCTCTCGATGGCATGAACCCCACCTGGTCTAGGTGGATGATGTCCTGCAGATGTGGTATCAGTCGGGAGGTCAATATTTTGTAAAGAGTTTGAGATCCGAATTGAGCAAAGAGATGGGTCTGTAGTTGGAGCATAGCAAGGGATCCTTCCCGGGCTTCGGAATAAGAGTCACATGTGCTCTTAACGAGTCAACCGGGAATGGCGCCCCACCACCAACTGCATTGTATCCCTTTAAGAAATGGGGTGAGAGGATCTCTAGGAACTCTTTATAGTAGGATAAAGGAAGTCCGTCCGGACCCGGCGCTTTACCCGTTTTAGCCCCTTTCATGGCACTGGCGAGCTCCGTCTCTGTAAGGGGAGTTTCCAGGGAGTGTGCTACCTCGTCAGGTATAACTGGCATCTCGGCCTCAATTAAATAGTCAGAGATCTGTGCCCTACGGTGCGTGTCGCTCCGATTCGGATTCTGGCCCTGTAGGTTGTATAGGGATGCGTAGTAGTTGCTAAAAACCCCTGCTATATGCGCCGTCTTGCTCGTCCTAAGCCCGCAGGGGACAGTATCTCGGGAATAAAGGACTGCACTCTCTGTATCCTCAGTACCCTCGCCAGAGGTCTGCCAAATTTGTCCCCCAGTTCGTAGAATATTCGTTTGCATCGAGTCAACATACCTTTGGCTTTAGCTAGACAAAGGGATTGGAGTTGTTCTCTGAGCGCTGTCAGCTGCCCGAGAACCGACTTGGCCAGTGATTGTTTACGTACCGACTCAAGGCGAGAAATGTCCGCTAGTATGCCTTCAATTTTAGCAGTCCTCTGTTTCTTGAGTCTAGCGCCTAACTTAATTAATGTGCCCCTGATGTATGCCTTGTGAGCCTCCCAGATGATCATGGGGTCACAGTCATTAGTGTCATTGTTCGCGAAATAATGTGCTAGGTCGGTTTTGATTTCCGCAACTACTGTAGGATCGTGAAGGAGGGAATCGTTCAGTCGCCAGCTCCAGGATCTACGGTCTGTCGGGATTAAGTCAAGGGTCAGAGTTATCGGAGCATGATCTGAGAGTGTGATAGTGCCGATGGAAGTTCCCTTCATCAGTGGCAGGTCCTCGTGTTTCACCATGAACAAATGTATTCTGGAGTACGAGCCATGTGGGTTGGAGTAAAAGGTGTAGTCTCGGTCTTTAGGGTGCATTATGCGCCATATATCCACCAGTTGGTACTGTCTTAAGCATTTCTTGACCCGTCTGAGAGCAGAGTAGGGGAGATGTGACGCCGACCTGGAACTATCCAGTGTGGATCAAGCACTAGGTTGAAGTCCCCCCCATAACGAGTGTTCCCTCCGTGAATTCCTCAAGTTGTTCTAAGGTGGACTCCAGAAATGGAATCTGGCCTACATTGGGCATATATACATTTGCAAATGTGCATATGGTTTGGCCTATCCTGCCCTTCACGAAAATGAACCTCCTTCTGGGCTATGTCTGGAATCCACATATTGCCACCCTACCCTACCTATGCACCACAATACTGACACCCTTGTTTTTACCGCCGGGGGATCCGCAGTGGTACGCATGAGGAAAGTGATGGTTATGAAATCTGGGAATCTTGGACACTTGGAAATGGTCTCCTGGACAAATCCTACCTGAGCCTTTAGACGGTTGAGTTCGTTAAGGACGGCCGTCCTCTTCTCTGGAATGTTCAGACCTTTAACGTTCCAGGATACCACTGAGTTGGGAATCGATTGCATGATGGTATGTTCTAAACCTGCCGGGTATTGTAAGGGATCCACTAGGAGAGATCTGAAGAGCAAATAGAAAGAGGGGGGGGGGGGGGGGAAAA